>NC_041383.1:332628237-332723866 GCF_002162155.2 Triticum dicoccoides | reverse complement strand
GGGCGGGACGGGGTGTGGCGGCGGGGTTGGCGGGTATTTAAGGAGGGGGAGGGGTGACTTGGAGGAGGGGGCAAGGCGGCGGCGGAGGAGGAGTCCGGCTCAGACTCCTGTCCGAGGCGGCGGCCGCGGCGCGCGGTCTCCAGGAGGGAGACGGCGGCACGGGGTGTGGGCCGGCCCGGCTCGGCCTCGGCCCAGTCGGGCGCTGGAAGTTTTAAAAAAAAACAAATTCCACCGAAACTAAGAAAAATTCTAGAAAATAAAATAATTCTAAAAAATGCCAAAATAATTTTTCACCATCTAAATAAAATAATTAGAACGAGATAAACATTTTCTTGGCCCTAAAATGCAGTTTTGGAAAACGTGCAATTTTCCTAAATTCAAATAAAAAGCCAAAAACTCCAAAATAAAATCTTATTTCATTTTTTATTAAATCCTCAATATTTCTTTATTTTTGGGAAAGGCATTTTATTCCCGCTCTCATATTTTTATAATATAAATAATTGAAGATAAAATAAATAAAATCAAATGATCCTATTTTCAAAACTTGAGAAAAATCAAATATGAAAATAACGAAATTCCCAACTCTCTCCGAGGGTCCTTGAGTTGCGTATAATTTCTAAGATCAAGCCAAGAAGCAATAAAATATGATATGCAATGATGATCTAATGTATAACATTCCAAATTGAAAATTTGGGATGTTACAGTTGAGGTTTGTGATTCCCGTAGCATGCACGTATAGTGAACCGTTATGTAACGAAGTTGGAGCATGATTTATTTATTGATTGTCTTCCCTTGTGTGGAGGTCGGGATCGCGCGATGGTTAACTCCAACCAACCGTTTCTCTAGGAGCATGCACATAGTACTTTGTTTCATTATCTAATAGACATTTGCAATAAGTATGTGAGTTCTTTATGAATAATGTTGAGTCCATGGATTATACGGACTCTCACCCTTCCACCATTGCTAGCCTCTCTAGTACCGCGCAACTTTCGCCGGTGCCATACACCCACCATATACCTTCCTCAAAACAGCCACCATACCTACCTATTATGGCATTTCAATAGCCATTCCGAGATATATTGCCATGCACCTTCCACCGTTCCGTTTATTATGACACGCTTCATCAATGTCGTATTGCTTTGCATGATCATGTAGTTGACATAGTATTTGTGGCAAAGCCACCGTTCATAATTTTTCATACATGTCACTCTTGAGTCATTGCACATCCAGGTACACCATCGGAGGCATTCATATAGAGTCATATTTTGTTCTAAGTATCGAGTTGTAATTCTTGAGTTGTAAGTAAATAAAAGTGTGATGATCTTCATTATTAGAGCATTGCCCCATGTGAGGAAAAAAAAGGCCAAAGAAGCCAATCAAAAAAAGAGAGAAAAAAGTGAGAGAAAAGAGAGAAGGGGCAATGTTGCTATCCTTTTTCCACACTTGTGCTTCAAAGTAGCACCAAGATCTTCATGATAGAGAGTCTCTATCTTGTTACTTTCATATACTAGTGGGAATTTTTCATTATAGAACTTGGCTTGTATATTCCAATGATGAGCTTCCTCAAATGCCCTAGTTCTTCATGAGCAAGCAAGTTGGATGCACACCCACTTAGTTTATTTTTGAGCTTTCATACACTTATAGCTCTAGTGTATCTGTTGCATGCCAATCCCTACTCACTCACATTGATATCTATTAATGGGCATCTCCATAGCCCATTGATATGCCTGGTTGATGTGAAACTATCTCCTTCTTTTTGTCTTCTCCACAACCACCATATTCTAGTCAACCTATAGTGCTATGCCCATGGCTCACGCTCATGTATTGCGTGAAAGTTGAAAAGGTTTGAGAATACTAAAGTATGAAACAAATGCTTGTCTAAAACCGGGGTTGTGCATGATTTGAATACTTTGTGTGATGAATATGGAGCATAGCCAGACTATATGATTCCGTAGGGAGAGCTTTCTTTGGCCAAGTTATTTTGAGAAGACATGATTGCTTTATTACTATGCTTGAAGTATTATTATTTTTATATCAATATTAAACTTTTGTTTTGAATCTTATGTATGTGAACATTCATGCCACAATGAGGAAAATTACATGGATAAATATGTTAGGTAGCATTCCACATCAAAAATTCTGTTTTTATCATTTACCAACTTGAGGACGAGCAGGAATTAAGCTTGGGGATCCTTGATGCATCTCCAACATATCTACAATTTTTTATTGTTCCATGCTATTATATTATCTGTTTTGGATATTTTATATGCATTCATATGCTATTTTATATTACTTTTGGGACTAACCTATTAACCTAGAGCCCAGTGCCAGTTTCTGTTTTTTCCTTGTTTTTGAGCTTTGCTGAAAAGGAATACTAAACGGTGTCCAAACTTGGGGCTGAAAAGGAATACTAAACCTTCTGTTCTCGTGAGATCCCATCTTGGGGCCTTTTCCGGCACCCTGCCGAAGGGGGATTTGATCACGGAGGGCATCTACATGATGTCTACTACGCAACTTTATTCTTGTAAACATGTGTTGGGCCTCCAAGCGCAGAGTTTTGTAGGATAGTAGAAATTTTCCCTCAAGTGGATGACCTAAGGTTTATCAATCCGTGAGAGGTGTAGGATGAAGATGGTCTCTCTCAAACGACCCTGCAACCAAATACAAGAAACCTCTTGTGTCCCCAACACACCAAATACAATGGCAAATTGTATAGGTGCACTAGTTCGGCGAAGAGATGGTGACAAAAGTGTAATATGGATGGTAGAAATATATTTTCATAATCTGAATAAATAAAAACAGCAAGGTAGCAAATAGTAAACGGGCACAAAAACGTTGTTGCAATGCTTAAAAATGAGGCCTAGGGTTCGTACTTTCGCTAGTGCAACCTCTCAACAATGCTAACATAGTTGGATCATATGATTATCCCTCAAAGTGGAATAAAGAATCACTCCCGAATTCCTATTAGTGGAGAACAAAAGATAGGAATTGTTTGTAGGTCACGAAACCACCTCAAAGCTATTCTTTGCGTTCGATCTATTCAAGAGTTCGTACTAAAATAACACAAAGCTATTTTCCCATTCGATCTATCCTAGAGTTCGTACTAGAATAACACCAAAGCAAATTCATATTCATAATACTTATTCCGCACAAAGAACTAGAAAGAGACCCCTAGTTTCCGTGGGAGAAAAACATGCATCAACCTCTATGCATAGATTACCCCAATATCACCGCGGGAATCCGTGAGTTGAAGGCCATAACACATATCAACTGAATCAATAAGATACCTCATTGTCACCCCAAGTGTTCATATTGCAAGACATATATCATGTGTTCTCATCTCTTAATATTTAATCCGACAAGACAAAACTTTGAACGGTAAAGATTCAATTCATCATAACAAGAGTATAGAGGGGAGAAACATCATATGATCCGACTATATTAACAAAGCCCATGATATAGATCATGAGAGAGAGAGAGAGATCAAACACATAGCTACTGGTACAAACCCTCAGCCCCGAGGGTGGACTACTCCCTCCTCATCATGGTGGCCGCCGGGATGATGAAGATGGCCACCAGATATGATTCTCCCCTCCGGCAGGATGCCGGAACAGGGTCTAGATTGGTTTTCGTGGATATAGAGACCTTGCGGCGGCGGAACTTCTAATCTAGGTTAAACCCGAAGGGTTTCGGAATATTTGGGAATTTATAGTGCAAAAAGGGGGTGCGGGAGGCCAACGAGGTGGGCACAACCCACCTGGGTGCGCCAGGGGCCCTGGCGCGCCCTGGTGGGTTCTGCCCCCCTCGGGGCACCCCCTAGGTGCAGCTCAGGCCCATTGGGTTCCTTTTGGTCCAGAAAAAAATCTCTGTAAAGTTTCGTTGCGTTTGGACTCCATTTGATATTGATTTCCTGCGATGTAAAAAACAAGCAAAAAACAGCAAGTGGCACTGGGCACTTGGTCAATAGGTTAGTCCCAAAAAAATGATATATGCTATAAAATGATTGTAAAACACCCAACAATGATAAAATAACAGCATGAATACTTCATAAATTATAGATACATTGGAGACGTATTACTATCCCCAAGCTTAATTATTACTCCTCCTCGAGTAGGTAAATGCTAAAAGAAATAAATTATGAAGTGTGAATGCTAGCAAAGTGCATAAGTTTGATCAATGATAATTTCAATCACTTTTTCTAGCATCATAACAACAATTCTTTCTTATAAAACTTCCCATGTTATAGTAGCAACCAATTCACATGTTAAGGTTCAAATAATGAACTCTCTTGAAACTCAACAACCTATTTTCTCAGTCACCAAGCAATTGCAATTCAACTTATTAAATAGAGTTTAAGTAAGAGATCCACATACTCAACCATCATATAGTCTTCTATGATTGCTAACACTCACCGCATACACATGAGCAAAATGTTTCAACCGGACACTTAGAAACACACGAGCTTATTGTTTTGCTTCCCAACGTATTCACCTCAAGGGTGATGTGAAAAATAATAACTCATGCTACCCATATTCAACTGGACATATGTGCCTAGATCTTTCCTCACCACATGATGCTTGCCAAAATAGAAAAATAAAAAGGAATAGAGAGAAAAACTTTGACTCTTTGCATAAAAGTAAATACTGAAAAGTAAAAGATAGGCCCTTCACAGAGGGAAGCAGAGGTTGCCATGTGCTTATTTGTTTGTATGCTCAATCCCTTAGTGCAAAAGAACGTCACGTTGTATTGCCCCTTAAGATGGCTGTAGGACCTTGAAGTATGTCTAGAGGGGGGGTGATTAGACTACTTGACCAATTAAAACCTTAACCTTTTCCCAATTTTAGAGTTTGGCAGATTTTAGCAATCTTTGGACAAGTCAAGCAATCATCACACAAATCAAGCAAGCATGCAAAGAGTATATAGGCAGCGGAAATTAAAGCATGCAACTTGCAAGAAAGTAAAGGGAAGGGTTTGGAGGATTCAAACGCAATTGGAGACACGGATGTTTTTGTCGTGGTTCCAATAGGTGGTGCTATCGTACATCCACGTTGATGGAGACTTCAACCCACGAAGGGTAACGGTTGCGCGAGTCCACGGAGGGCTCCACCCACGAAGGGTCCACGAAGAAGCAACCTTGTCTATCCCACCATGGCTGTCGCCCACGAAGGACTTGACTCACTAGCGGTAGATCTTCACGAAGTAGGCGATCTCCTTGCCCTTACAAACTCCTTAGTTCAACTCCACAATCTTGTCGGAGGCTCCCAAGTGATACCTAGCCAATCTAGGAGACACCACTCTCCAAGAAGTAACAAATGGTGCATTGATGATGAACTCCTTGCTCTTGTGCTTCAAATGATAGTGTCCCCAACACTCAACTCTCTCTCATAGGATTTGGATCTGGTGGAAAGAAGATTTGAGTGGAAAGCAACTTGGGAAGGCTAGAGATCAAGATTCATATGGTAAGAATGGAATATCTTGGCCTCAACACATGAGTAGGTGGTTCTCTCTCAGAAATGGTAAGTTGGAAGTGTAGGTTTGTTTTGATGGCTCTCTCCACGAATGAAGAGGAGGTGGAGGGGTATATATAGCCTCCACAAAAAATCTAACCATTACACACAATTTACCAAACTCGGTGGGACCGAATCAACAAACTCGGTCAAACTGATTTAGTAAACCTAGTGACCGTTAGGGTTTTCGGTGGGACCGACATGCAACTCGGTAGGACCGATATGGCTAGGATTAGGGCATAACGTAATCTCGGTGAGACCGATTACACAAACTCGGTGAGACCGATTTTGGTAATTAGCTACCAGAGAGTTGGTCAGGTAAACTCGGTGGGAACGATTTGCTCTTTTCAGTGAGACCGAAATGTTACAAAAGGGAAACAAAGAGTTTACATTGCAATCTCGGTGGGACCGATCGCTCACTTCGGTTAGACCGAAACGTTACGAAGGGAAACAGAGAGATTACAATCCCATCTCGGTGAGACCGAGATCCCTATCGGTGAGACCGATTTGCCTAGGGTTTGTGGCAGTGGCTATGACATATGAACTCAGTGGCGCCGGATAGAAAGAATCGGTGTGACCGATTTTGGCTTTAGGATTAGGTCATATGAGGATGTGAGAAAGTAGTTGAGGGTATTTGGAGCATATCACTAAGCACTTGAAGCAAGAGGCTCATTAAGCAACACCTCATCCCTCCTTGATAGTATTGGCTTTTCCTATAGACTCAATGTGATCTTCGATCACTAAAATGTAAAATGAAGAGTCTTGATCTTTTGAGCTTGAGCCAATCATTTGTCCTTGATATTTTGAGGGGTCTGCTTTCATCATCCATGTCATGCCATTCATTGATCTTTCCTGAAATAATAGTCTTGGAATAGCATTAGCTCAATGAGCTATATGTTGTTATGAATTACCAAAACCACCTAGGGATAGTTGCACTTTCAATCTCCCCCTTTTTGGTAATTGATGACAACATATAGATCAAAGCTTCGACAAATGATAATAAGATTGAAAAACATCGTCGCTTTGAGAAGTATGTGATAAGCAAGAGCTCCCCCTAAATTTGTGCATAGTTTTGAATTTGCTTTGTCTGCAAATGCACAAGGAATTAGGCTCATGGGTTACTCTTCCATGTCACATACATCTTGGTGGAGCGCTCAAAATAATAAAGATTGAATACATGCACTCATCACCAAGCAAAGTGAATGATCATATAAGGATAGGTAAGATAATAACATCAAACAGGCATAAGTATAGCTTATGATCAAACACGTGATCATAAATGTCTGATAGGTAATAGCATAGTATCTCAAGCAATCAAAAGCAAACAAAGTTTAACCACCAAAGCAAGAGAGAACAAAAAGCAACACTCTCTCTCTCGAAGCCTATGATCTATACATTTTTCTCCCCCTTTGGCAACAAGTTACCAAAAAGTTCATAGAAAATGCATAGTGCTAGATCGACTCTCAGGCTTGATCTTCAGGTGGTGGTGTAGAGATGGCTCCTCGGACGAAGGCTTCAGTTGATGTAGAGGGAGCTAGAGGAGTTGGTGCTGGAGCTGGTTGCCCTGGAGCTATAGGAGCTGTAGCTGGTGCAGATGATGTGGCTCTAGTGTCTTTCACAGGCACTGCAGCTGACCTCTGAGCTCTAGGCACTTTGGCAAATGCATCAGTGGTTGTCTTGCCCTTCCTCTCTTGCATGTCTTCCTGAAGCTGCTCCACAACTGACTGAATCTCAGTTACTTTGACATCTAGATCACAGAATTTTTGTTCCATGATTCTTTCCAAGCTCTCCTGGTTTTGAGTTAGGATGGCCAAACCCTTTTCAATCCTCAGTGTTGATGCTATCAAGTAACCAAGCTGCTCCTGCTTGTTCTTCAAAAAGTATTCAGATGCCTCCTCTTGAGTTGGCATCTTGGCAGCCTTATCTTTCCTTGCCTTCTCCTTCTTCTCTTGAGCTTGCACTGATGATGGTTCATTCTCAGTCATGACAACCTAATTGTCCTCAAAGTCTGGATAAAGAGCAAAGTGTTCCTTATCCAACAGATATTTCCCTGTGCCCATCTTTGAGTTAATCAACTCCTGAATCTGTGGGGCATATCCACAACTTCTCTTCTGATCTGCTGCAGTCCTCTTAATGGTCTCAACCATAAGGCTCATGACCTTGAATTTCTGTGGCACATCAAATATATGCAGCAAGTTGATTGCATGCCCTCTAATCATGTTGTGGTCACCTGACTTGGGTAAAAGAGTGTGCCTTAGGATCCAATTGATCGTAGGCAGCCCTGACAGAAGAAAGTCGACTGATCCAAAGGAGAAAGTCTCTAGAGCTTTGTCTGGGATCTCCTTGTACATATGTGTCATAGTATTGTGTCCCATTTTCTTCTTGGCATAGACATCCAAGTCATCTTCACTCTCCTTGGGGGCATTGATCAGCCTAGCCCATTACTCTATGGTTGACTAGTACCTCGTACCTTCTGACATCCACACTATCCTGCCATCTGGATAGAAGTGTGCTGTGGAGTAGAATTGCATAATGAGTTCATCATTCGAGTTGGTGAGCTTCTGCCCAACAAAATCTGCAACTCCACAAGCATCAAAACTGTCATACACTCTAGGATAGTGTTCTTCATTTTCCTTCATGTAGGTCCAGTCGACCCACCTCATATCACACACTATGGGCTACTTGTCCAATAAGATTGTCTCATAGAAGTCCTATTGTTCCTTTGTATGGAACCTGTAATCTACAGCAGTCCTTCTCCTGGTGGCATATGGATCTGTCATCCTCCATAGCCTCAACCCTGAGTCTCTCCTGATATTCATGTCCTCAGCAACAAGATGAGCATCATTGTGGTCCGGGATCTTGGGCTTTAGTTTCCTCAGGACTTGTCCTTCATCCTCTTCATCATCATCAACTTCAGGCACTGGGGCCTTGTTCTTCTCAGCAGCTGGAATACTCCTAGTATTCCTATTTGGTGCATTCTTGGGCTTGGGGGCAGCTTTGGGTGCTTCTTTGGGCTTTGATGTTGAAGTCCCTGATCTTATAGCATCACCCATCAGCTTTTGTGCCTTGGGTGATGGTGCAGCAACCTCTTCTTCCTATTCCATCATGGAAGGTTGCCCAACAACTCTGGCTATGGTCTTTTTGACCCTTTCCTTCCTTTTCTTTCCTTCAGCAGCAGCTGGCTCTTTGGGATCAGGCTTATCAGGTATTTGAGTTGATCCTCTGACCTTCAGCATAGGTGTCCTCTTGGCAGGGACCTTCCTATTGAGTCCAGGCTTAGTGGTCTTTGCTGAGCCATACTCCTTTTTGAGCACTACTTTCTTGGAAGTAGCCTCATCTTCTTCTTCCATATAATCCTCATCCTCAGGTTCTGAGGTTCTCTTCTTCCTTGACTTGGTGGCAGCTTTAGGCAGATTGCTTGGGGTGCTTCAGCTCCCTTCATCTGAGCTGCTAGAGGGACTAGTGCCCTCACTCATGTGCACCTGCTCTTCTAACTTGTTCTGACTATCACTTTGGTCTGACATGCTGCAAATCACTGACTGCTGACCCTGTGAATAGTTATAGATGAGATAGAATGGATGAGCATCACAAAATGCAGAGATTTTTGCAAAAGAATGATTCAAAAATTCAGTTTTAGTTTTCCACAGAAAGCATTTCGGATCAACCGATTTTCAAACTCGGTGATACCGAAGCAGTTTTGGAACCTAAACTGGTGAAGTCGGTGGGACCGAGTCACAGTTTGGTGGCACCGAGACTGCTAGGGTTTCACAAAGTTCTAAAATCGTTCACACCGATTTGTAATTCTTGGTCGGACCGAGAGTTACTAGTGCAATGGCGTTAGCCCAATCGGTGGGACCAAGTTTTTCAACTCGGTGGGTCCGAGATGGTTTCGGCGGAAACCTAACCCTAAATGCTCAAATCGCATCTATTCTAAGGATCATATAGACTGGATAGGAGTGTTTCAATCGTGGCAAGATACATGATGAACACAATGTGCTAGGAATCAGACGAGGATAGCACTGTGATCGAGTCCATACCCTAGCTCGGCGATGAACTCGCTACGGAGGCAACGGCGGGGGTGAATTCCATTGACGGTGGCGGAGACCAGTGACAGCAGGCGGCTGGCGACGAGGAGACGATCCGGAGACCCTGGTGGCAGAGCGAGCTATTGCACGGGCGAAGAGGTTCGGAGAAATTTCCAAATTTTTGCCCGTGACTATATATAGCCCGACCCTGTCAGTGTGACCAGGTGGAACAACTTGGTAGCACCGAGATGCATAACTGTATACAGTTACAGCAACTCGGTGGGACCAAAAAGTTCAAACCGGTTGCACCGAGATTGAAAACCTAGATCGACTTAGTGATCTCGGTGGGACTGAAATGGAGGAATCGGTCAGACCGAGAATCACAAAGAAGTTTTGGAAGTTTAAGTCTATGACGAATCGGGGACTCCGAGTGCTCCTCACACAGAGTGGTTCGAATCTGACTTGATCAAATTTTGTGATGTAGCATGAATAGAGTTTGAGACGAGAAAAGCATAGATAGCTAGAGAAGGTTCTTAGGCATTCTTGTCCATCCACTTGGCAAAAAATAAAAGAACCCAAACAATCAAAGCAACAAGTGGATGTCCTCGAATGAGTAAAATATGCAACCAACATGCTCACACAATAGAATGGCAAATGAAATATGTGGCAAAGCATGCGCAACCAATTCTAGCGTCTATCAAACAATTGGCAATGACTAGGTCATCTATATATGAGTATATTGACTTAGGAGTCAAATGAGAACATTTGATCATAGGTCATACTCATCGTTTAAGCTTAAGTGGGGTTACCACTTTTACATAATGCATTAATGTGTTCACACCATTAGAGTTGCTTTGACTCAATTCTTAGAGTTAAGCTCCCCCTAGATGTGAGATCCCTTTTTAGAGGGATGAACTAACCTTGGGTTTTGTCGATGATGACTTCATGTAGGTGTTGAAGATGTGGATGCTCAATGTTGACGTAGATCATTGGAGCAATCCTTTGGAGTGAGTTGCACTTTCAACATACCTACATGGGTTAGTCCCACAAGGAACAAACAAGAATATCCATAGACATAGAGTGATGCACACACAAGATGATTTCCATGAAATCATTAGGTTACCTTGTCCCTTGCCTTACCAACATGAGGGTTTGTGACTCCTTGAACTAGTGCAAGATGTGGAAGTTGATTGCACTTGTTCTTGCCATAATGATATGAGTGAAGAATGTTGGCGGAGTCACCCTCAAGAACTCTCTAGTTCTTTTTCTTCGGGATCCACATCATCTTGATGGGAATCCTTGGAGTTGTAGTTGTACTTGATGAAGTATAACTTGACGTAGTCTTGGGAACCCACTTGACCAAGGCCTTGGGTGCTTCTTCAAATGCATCAATCTCCTCTTGAAGCTTGTCCTTGCCTTTGTTCTTGTGGTCTTGTGGTAGAAGATCATCTTGAGCTTGTGTTCCCTTGAAGGAAGTGGGATCATACTTCTCTTGTTGAGGAACAAACTTCATCTTGGGGTATTGATCTTGAAAGTGCTAGTTATCGACTAGAGGGGGGGTGAATAGGCGATTTTTATCAAAGTCTTCAAAACGTGGAAGTTTCGAAGACGAACAATAGAAATTACCTAATTGATATGCAGCGGAAGATAAACTACAACAAGCAAGCCATAGTAAAGTATGCAATAATGTGAAAGTACAAAGACTAATAGCAGCTTGGTAGTAAGGATCAGGATGGAAGATAGTATGAAGCCAATCAACAATAACAGTCAAGCAATGAAGTCAAACAGGTATGACAAACAGGCAATGACTTCACGAAGACAAACTTAAGGTAAAGGGAGTTAGAGGATAGAACCAGTCACTTGTTGAAGACACAGGATTTGTTGGACCAGTTCCAGTTGTTGTGACAACTGTACATCTGGTTTGGGAGGCTGAGATTCAACTCAGAAGATCGCGTCTTCACCTTATTCCCCTTGAGCAAAGGACACACAGTCCTTGCCCAATCATTCTGGTAAGTCTTCAAGGTAGACTTCCGAACCTTCACAGACTTTGTTCACCGGCGATCCACAATGACTCTTGGATGCTCAGAACGCGACGCCTAACCGGCTGGAGGATACACAGTCCTCAAGTGTAATAAGTCTTCAGGTCACACAGACAGAAAGACTTCAGTGATGCCTAACACTCTTTGGCTCTGGGTGTTTGGGTTTTGTCCTCGCAAGGATTTCTCTCTCTCAAAGGCTTCGAGGTGGGTTGCTCTCAAACGACAAAAGTCGTAAACTAACTCTGAGCAGCCACCAATTTATGGTGTACGGGGTGGGCTATTTATAGCCACAAGGCAACCCGACCTGATATGTCCGAAATGACCCTGGGTCACTAAGGAACTGACACGTGTTCCAACGGTCAGATTTCAAACACACACGGCAACTTTACTTGGGCTACAAGCAAAGCTGACTCATCCAGCTCTGGATAAGATTTGCTCTCATTATCTTCGCTTGAAGACATAGGATTTGGGTTGAGCATCACTTTAGTCATTCTGACTTTGTTCACTTGGACCCCACTTAACAGTACGGTGGTTCCTATGACTCAACAAAGAAGAAAAGGAAACAATGAAACAACACAGTCTTCACGCTCCATAGCCTTCACTCATTGTCTTCTCATGTCATAGTCTTCAATGTGAATATCTTCACATACCACCATTGTCGTCAATGTCTTCATACATTTTTAGGGGTCATCTCCGGTAGGTAAACCGAATCAATGAGGGACACTACCTGCGTTATCCTGCAATTCTCACAAATGCATTAGTCCCTCAACCAACTTTGTCGTCAATACTCCAAAACCAACTACGGGTGGCACTAGATGCACTTACAATCTCCCCCTTTTTGGTGATTCATGACAAGCTGGTTGAAGTTTTCAACGGGAATGAAGTATGTGAAATTGTAAAGGATAGGGTATTGTCTTCATAAGTGGCAAGGGCTCCCCCTGAAGATGTGCATATAAGTAATTTGCTTTTGGAATGCAAATGCACATGGCAGGTTGTACTTGTGGAGATCCTCTTTAACTTATGAAGATAATTCATCATGCATGAAATGATATAACTAAGAGAATGACATGCATAATGGAAAATGGACGTCTGCAGAATGATCTAAGTGCGGAAGTTATCATCTCACATGAAAAAGCAAATAAGTAGCAGACGACCATCGAGTTTAAGTGTTACAACTCAACGAAAGAAATGTATCAAAAGCAAGAGTTGTAACCACTAGGCAAAATATAAAGCAACCGACCATATGAACCCGCTTGAAGACTATCAAACTCATATGCTTCTCCCCCTTTTGTCAGTAATGACCAAAAAGGTTTGAAAACATAGAGCATCTACTCGTCCTCATGAGGAGTAGGTGAAGCAGCAGGGTTGTCATTGTTGGTTGGCGGTGCAGACGAACTTGGTGCAGTGTTGATGCATGTAGAAGTAGGGGGTGGTGAAGTAGCATCGTCTTCATCATCGATCACGTTGGCATTCATAGTTGCCGCGGAGGAAGAATAGTCAGAGTCTTCAAGGGATGGAGTTCGATGTAGGACAGCATTCCATGGAGGAGTGGAGTCAAACTTGAATCTTTCAGTGAAGCCATCGTCTTGAAGATCTGCTTTAGCACTGAGCAATGTCAAACTCTTCCATGATCGCCGACAGGTTTCGTGAGTGACAAATGCATTCTTGGGGGCAATATTTCGAATGCGATTTACATCCACCAAGAGGCTTTGCATCTGTCGCTTGAGCCAAAAGTGATGCTTGTCTTGTTTCTGATGCAGTGCCACAAGAAGTTCTCGGTCATTTAGGACCCGAGAGCGCTTCTTTGGCCTTTGAGCAATTGTGCTCTCAGTAGCTTCAGTTGGTGCACGATGAGGCAGACGAGTGTTTCCAGCCATTGGATAGACACGAGTTACAGCTTGGACTCCTTCCATAGGCTGAGTGAAGCTTTGGTGGTCAGCATTTTGAAGACAAAGAGGCTTCTTGGCAGGTTCAGGGTATATGGCTTCAACTGACATATCAACCTCTGGTTGAAAGATCACATGATTGCGAGCAGAGGGCTGATAGTTGATAGCAGAGTGTAGCTTGATGAGGCGCATGACCCATGGAGCATAGAATTTCAGGCCAAAAAGGTCAGGTCCAGATGCAGCCAGTTGCCGGAGGAAGAAATCTTGTGCATTGAAGCTGATGCCATTAAGGATGTAAAAGACCAATGTCTTCATGGCTCCTTCAAGTTTTGCAGCTGATGAATGCCCTTTGATAGGCCATAGAGTCCGCCTTATGATGTGATATATTGTGCGCGGCAGATACTCAAGGTCATCAACAAAGAACTCCTTTGGGTATTCAACGTCATGTGGCAAAGGCTTCATCATGCTCAACATATGGCTCATGTTGGGTTCTGGCTTATGGAAGATGCTCTCCAGTGCATTGCGGTGGTGTTGACAACCAGGTTCGTACAGCTCTCCGGGAGTGGATAACCCTGTAAGCTCAATGATGTCAAGATCTTTGGCTTCATGATGAACATTTCCTGTCACCCACTCGAGAACCCATGTTTTTGTATCCCTGTTGTAGCCGCGAATGTGGAGGGTAGCATAGAATTGAAGCAGAAGTTCCTCATTCCAGTGTTCTTTGTCTGTCACAAAGCTGAGCAGACCTGCATCACGAAAGCAGTCAAGTGCTTCTTCTAAGCATGGCAGTCCTGCAATGACTTCAACGTCGAGGCGCATATGAGGGAAAATGCACCCTTGATCATACATAATGCAGGAATAATAGCTTCGCTGCTGATGACTCCAAAAACGATCAGATGATATTCTTGTCCTTGTGTAGGGGTTCTTTGCGCTGTCAAAGAAGGTGTTGTGGCTTTTGAAGCCATTTGCATTGAAGGACCCTGTAGAAGTGGCAGTACCTGGAAACCTTGGCAGTCTTGGCTTTGGTTTCTGGACCTGAGGCCTATGCTCAATGTGATAATCAAACTGAGGACCAGAGACATGAGGCGGAGGAACCAGAACGGGCCATCTGACAGTGATTAGCTGGCCATGGCTGTATGCCTTCTCAATTGTATGGGGCCTTGGTGGCGGAACAGGAGCAGTGGCAATAACAGTGGCTTCAGGCTGCACAACAGAAGCTTCAGGAGCAGTTGGAGCATTGGCTTCTGGCATATTGGCTGGTGCAGGCTCCACACTAGCTTCAGTCATGACAACGTCATGGGCTTCATTTGTGTTGGGGGCAGCCTCAAGATTTTCAACCTCCACTTGATGAGCTGGAGGGTCTAGCACTGGCACGTTCACTTCAGGAACAGCTTCTTCAGTAATGGGGGGAGTAGGGACACGTCCTTCTTCTTGTTCGTCATCAGCTGATGCAGCCGGATTGTCTTCAACAGCTTTCGCTTCAGACACGGAGATATTCACAGTTGGAGTGGCATCTAGAAACACTTGACGTGCAACAGATTGGTGGTGCTCTTCTCCTTCTGGAACACTTGGAAGAGGGGCTTGAGGCCTTGGTCCTTTGCGAAGCCTTTGTAGTACAGGCGACGCCTTTGGAGATGGAGTTGGCTGGGCCTCATCCTCTTCAACTTGCACAGGTGGTGTGACTTGTTATTGTTGGGGAGTACTGGGGGAGTCTTGTTGTTGTGGGCGATCAGCCCATGATGCATCCTGAGCAATTGGCATCAGAGGACGACCAATGCTGATGATTTCGCTGTTCGTGAGAATAGGCAATGATACCAAGTTGTCCTCGATCTAATGAAGAACGTCATCATCTTCAACATTGTCATGGTGACCAATGTCTTCAGCAGCGATGGGATCAACTGCTGGAATGTCTTCAGCTTCATAGGCCTCTGTGGAAGCAGGCTCATGAACAATCATTTGTCGTACTTGGTGTTCAGATGCAGGGCGAACCACTGAGATAGGTTCAACAACTAAGGGCTCTGTGGGAGCAGCCCGATTCTTCTTGATCTTGCGCTTCTTCTTGGAGGGAGCAGCATCAGAGGCTTCTGAGGTTTCCTTTTTCTGGCTTCAGCCTCTGCAGCCCTCGTCTTCTTCTGTTCTGAAGCGGTTGGCATGGCCTTTGGCCTCGAGCCAGTCATGCTACTTGGGAAGACTATGCGAGGTTCATCCTGCCTCGAAGGTGCAGGTTGGACAGTTGATAGCTTCTTCTTCTTTGCAGCCATCCTCGGGTCGATGCCAGGACGACCAAGAGCCTTGCGCTTCTCACCCTCATTGTAGGCTAGCACACACTTGTTAGCCAGATTCTTCATGCGCTCTCGAGAGCCTCGAGCTTCTTCACGCTTCTTATGAAAGGCTTCTTTGAGCTCGTGCAGCATGATTTTGAAGTTTTTGACATCTTGCACGCTGAGCGTGGCCACATGCTTCTTGAACTGAGCCTTTTCATAGTCAATCTTGTGCTTCAGTTCGACGATGCTGTAACACCCCAGATGTAACATGTCCCAATTTGGCAATATATCAACTTGACCTCATCCAATTCTTGTGGGTTTTATCATGTTTGGCCTCATCTTGTTTGGTTAGGTGTTTTTTTTTCTCATTGTCATGCTCACCTTACCATATTGCATTTGTGCCTCTTGTCATTTTTCATTCATCCTCATCATGTGCATGTTGTGATCTCATACCTATTATGTTGTGGCATGCTCAATGCATAAATCTTGCATCATCACTTCTCCTTCCTTCCTTTTCCTTCCATTCTTTGCAAGTGCCATTTTGCCTCCACCATAAATGTTCATCTTTTCCCCAATATTCTAACACTATGTACCTAGCCTCTCTGCCAAATTACAGCTCATTTAAAGTTGTGTTGGTTAGGTTCAAAAATGCTCCAAGTTTGAACTATATTCATACTTGTTGTATTTTTCTACCTCTAAAAAAAATACCCAACTCAATTTTATCAAATTGAGAATAATTCCAGAATCCTGAGGATATTTTCATATCTCTCAGAAACCCCCCCAATCCTTCTGTGCTTTTCGCTCTTTTTTTCTGTTCGAAGGAATGGAAAAGAGTCAGAGGGAGAGAGAGAGCACCAGCAGCAGCGCAGCCCAGTAGCAGCAGTCCATCCGCGCGGCCCAGCAGGCCTCCCGCAGCCCTTTAGCCTACAAGCGACAGTTGCATCGTCCTCCTGTACGGCAGGACATCCAGAGGAGACACGTCGGCACGCCAGATGATTTGACGGCCGGAGCTCGTCCCTAGACCCCTATAAAGTTGTCCCCGGTGCCCTAGGGTCTCCCCTCAACCGATCCCCCTCCTCTCCTGCCCTCGCCGCCGCCAGGTGAGTCTCTACGCGCCCACGCCGTCGCCCTGCCCACCATGCTCTGGTCGAGCTCGAGCTTCGGCTCGGGATAGACGCTCGCCGCGCCTCCCACCTCCTCGGACACCGCGGAGAAGACCGTCAAGTTCCCCTTCTCATCCTACCTCATTGCACGTGCCTCTACAGCCTCTGGAACGACTCCTCCGACCGGTCTTCTTCCTCTTCTTCCCGGACAGCAGCCTCGCCAAGTTCAGAGCTCCCTCTCGTCGCCTCCAGCACGTCTCCGTCGACCCCGTCGTGTCCTAGGGTGAGCTGGGTAACGCTCCTCCCTCTCCCATACATCCCCTTGCATGTAGGCACCTGTAGGACTCGTCCGATCCATGTCTTCGCCGCACTCGTAATGCTCCGGCGAAGTCTGAATTTTTCCTTGTGTGTGTACTTGCTGCAGCGTGCACGCGCGTTCTCCAGCTTCGGATCCCCAAGTTGCTCTCTCCCACACACGCACGCACGCCCCTGCAGTGCAGCAGCTCACGCAGTGCTGTTGTAGCCCTGCCTCACCGTGTTCGTCGCCATGGCCGCAAGCTCCTGCCCACACGCACACCCACACATGCGCGCACGTTCCCACACCTGCGCCGCTGCACCCGAACTCCCTGGCCTATCCCGCACCCCCGCCGGTGGTCGTCGCCGTTGCTCGCAGGCACCGCCGGCGACTTCTCTGATGCAGATGAGAAGGGACCCGTATCAACTTCAGGTTGCCTCAACTGAAGCAGAGCCCCTACGAAACCAACATCGCGTCCTAGCGCAGCTGGTCGTCGCTCACGCTGTCAATCAGGGAGACCTGGGTTTGAATCCCAGGCGCGCCCCTTTTTATTTTCTGTGTTGATATTTTAGCAGTAGCAGCAGATAAAAGGAGCCGGAGCCCCTTTGCTAACAGATCCGCCTACCTAGCCCAGTGGTTGCCGAAGCAGAGCCACACCAGGGAGACCCGGGTTCGATCCCCCGCGGCTGCATATTTCTTCCCCCCCTTTTTCCATTTCTGTGAGTATGACAGGGTGGCCCCACCTGTCATCCTCCTTAGCCCCTGTGTTTTTTTTATTATTTGTTTTATTTCTGTTCCCAGAGAATATTCCAATTCTGGCATGTGGAATCTGTCCTTTTTGGGCAAGTCCAATTCTGGACGTTTCCAATTTTGGAATATGCCATTTCTGTCATTTACCATATAGGGCAGGTCTTATCTTAATGCATTTGTGATGATTTTTCTACAGCAACCCTAACATATTATATATGTTTTTGGGGTAGAAAAATCCCACCAATCCATTGGTGGCATTAGTTTCTGCATTTGAGAAAGTTCATAATCATGCCATCTCACTTCTTATTGTTGTTTTGTCTCTTATGTGTTTGTTCATGCAATATGCTAGTTGTTTGTTTTGCACATGAGTAGCTTCATTGTCATGCCTACTTCATGCTAGTACTTGTTCCATGCCATGACATGCCTGGTAATGAGTTGATCAAGCCTGTAGAGATGCCATGATGAATCTGTTTTTGCTATGTCTAGTAATTTCACTAAGTCTGTAGAACTGTTATCTCTTGCCATATTGCCATGCTATTTTAGTCATGCTCTAGTGGTTTCTAGGTTGAGCTCGGTGTTCATGTTTTGTAGGGCATCTCCTGTACATCACTGTTATGCATCTCGTTCATATGTTTGGGTGCTATAGCTTATTCATACTTTGCATCCAAGTGGCCATGTTGCCGTTTGCATCATATCTTGTCTTGCTTGTCTTTTGCAAACCGTGCATCCGAATCCGGTGATCTCTATAACGATTCCAACCGAAATCATCTCATCTTTCCAGCGGCATACTTGGTTTGCCAAGTTGATGCCTTGTTCATCATCTTTCCTTCCGAAGCACGCATACGCTTTGCATATCACCTCTCGCATATCATGACATGTTTTGCATCATGATGCCTGTGCATTGCACCGTGATTTATTGTGGTTCCTTGCTTGTGTTCTTGTTTTGGGTAGAGCCGGGAGACGAGTACGTAAACGAGGAACCTGTTGAGTACGCTAACGAGGATCCAGCCTTCGACAACACTGAGAACCTTGCAGGCAAGATGACCATACCTTCGAAATCATTTCTATCTTTGCTTGCTAGTATTCGCTCTTTCGCTATGTTAGCCCTGCCTGCCTTTGTTTACCATGCCTACCTATTGCCATGTCAACCCTCTAACCAACCTGTCCTAGCAACCATTGATTGGCTATGTCACCGCTTTTGCTCAGCCCCTCTTATAGCATTGTTAGCTGCAGGTGAAGATGAAGGTTGTTCCAGGTCGGAACGTGGTTACTTTGGGATATCACAATATCTCATGTTTAAATTAATGCACTTTATATACTTGGTAAAGGGTGGAAGGTCTGGCCTTATGCCCGGTGACTTGTTCCACTCTTGCCGCCCTAGTTCCATGATACTGGTGTTATGTTCCTTGAGTTTGCGTTCCTTACACGGTTGGGTGATTTATGGGACCCCCTTAACAGTTCGCTTTGAATAAAACTCCTCCAGCAAGGCCTAACCTTGGTTTTACCATTTGCCACCTAAGCCCTTTCCCTTGGGTTTTTGCGAGCCCAAGGGTCATCTTTATTACCCCCCGGGCCAGTGCTCCTCTGAGTGTTGGTCCAAACTAGAGCCACTTGCAGCGCCACCTCGGGGAAACTTGAGGACTGGTTCTAGTTGTACGTAGTGTTCATCCGGTGTGCCCTGAGAACGAGATATGTGCAGCTCCTATCGGGATTTGTCGGCGCATCGGGCGGCTTTGCTGGACTTGTTTTACCATTGTCGAAATGTTTTGCGAACCGGGATTCCGAGACTGATCGGGTCTTCCCGGGAGAAGGTCTATTCCTTCGTTGACTGTGAGAGCTTGTGATGGGCTGAGTTGGGACACCCCTGCAGGGTATATAATCTTTCAAAAGCCGTGCCCGCGGTTATGAGGCAGATGGGAATTTGTTAATGTCCGGTTGTAGATAACTTGACACTTGACCTATTTAAAATGCATCAACCGTGTGTGTAGCCGTGATGGTCTCTTCTCGGCGGAGTCCGGGAAGCGAACACGGTTTGTGTTATGCTTGACGTAAGTAGTTTCAGGATCACTTCTTGATCACTTCTAGTGTCTCGACCGATGCGTTGCTTCTCTTCTCGCTCTCACTTGCGTATGTTAGCCACCATATACGCTTAGTGCTTGCTGTAGCTCCACCATATTACCCCTTACCTACCTATGAGCTTAAATAGTCTTGATCTCGCGGGTGTGAGATTGCTGAGTCCTCGTGACTCACAGATTCTACCAAAACAGATGCAGGTGCTGAAGTGGGAATTTGACGAGGCCCTTGGTCGTTACTATGTATCGTTTCCAGATGATTAGTAGAGGTGCCCAGTCGGGGCGATCGGGGATCTAGCATTTGGGGTTGTCTTCTTTTCATTTGAACTTGACTGTAGCCGGTCTATGAGTGTATTTGAATGATGTATGATCTTACTTATGTATTGTGTGAAGTGGCGATTGTAAGCCAACTCTCTTTATCCCATTCTTGTTCATTACATGGGATTGTGTGAAGATGACCCTTCTTGCGACAAAACCACCATGTGGTTATGCCTCTAAGTCATGCTCCGACACGTGGGAGATATAGCCGCATCGTGGGTGTTACAGATGCACTGAGCAATAGCTAGCTCAGAAGCAATAGCGCCATTGAAGGAGACGCTGAGGCCAATGGGAAGTTGCAAATCATCAAAGCTGAGATTTGGTGTGTCAAACCACTCATCAATGAAGTTATGGATGATTGCCACGTCAAAGAGAGGCAAATTATTGAAGATCTCTGCTTCTTCCTTGCTCTTGATCAGTTGCTCAAGAGCATCATCTGCAAGATCGTCATCGCTGGACAGATCAATGTGCTCTTCATGCAGAATGGCAGCAGGAGTCAATGTCTGATCAGTATTCTTGACGATTTTCTTTTTCTTCTCCGTCTTCTTGGAGATGCGTGAAAGATCTTCAGACTGCACACTGTCTTCAGGAGGTGCACTGGCTAGTGGCTTCACACGTGAAGCTTCTGGAGGTGCAACTGATTATGAAGCCTTAGTTTTCTTTGGCTTCTGCGGCCTTGGAGGAGGAGCTGGGGCTTCATCAGTATTAGCATCATTATCAGAATGATCTACTCTGGCACCCTGGACCAAGATGTATGTGATGAGGCCATCGGGGTTTGAAAAGGGGCCGATGACATTGGGTTCTGCATCACGTGAGCCGTCAGCACGGGGAGCAGAGGGACCAGGGTTAAAGTCTAATCCCAATGACTTCTTGTTTTCCTTGGCCGATGCCTTTGAGTGCTGGAAGTTGCGCTTGAAAATATTATCGTCACGACACCAGAGCAGTGATGATGGGTCGGCATTTTCAGGCTGAGGTCCACGGACCATACAAGGATAGAAATCCTGTGCAACAGCTTCAGCTCTGTTCTTGGGTGGAAGGCCTCGATAGAGAATATCACCCCAAGGACTTTTGATAGCATTCTTCTCAGTATATTCCTGGGTCACGAACTTGTACTTGAACCATTGTTCAGCCCAATATCGTCGAATCCATTGGATTCGGGTCTTGCGCTGATTATAATCCTCTTCAGGATCTGTTTTGTAAATTTCTGAGAGGTCATTAGGCAGATCTTTTGATGTTCCCCCTCGATGTTGTCTGCCACCCTTCCTTACTGATTTCTCTACAGCCATGAACTTTAAACTAAATGGCTTCAATACGTTCAAAGGCTTCAAGGGCTTTCGCTTGCTGGTCAAAGAGGAACTAGCTTCAGGAGAGTTAATGTGTTGCTATAGGAATTCTGCAAACGAATGCAGACTATGAGAACCAAGGGATTCTCCCACGGACATGTACCTGTGACAGCATTAGAGATGCGAGGGAAGGGGAAGAGGTCATATGCATTCTCAGAAGATTTGAAGATAAATCAGTTTGAAGACATTGACCTCATGATGCGAAGACATTCACTTATATGTTGAGAGTTGGTTCTAGATTTGTACGAATCCGTGAATAAGTACAAGTGAGGAATCTAACTAGATATGAAGCTTAAGTGAATATACTAGGCAGTATGAGATGGAGACAGAATAGATCTAACATTGCATAGGCAGAAACCAATTTTGGTAAATAGGATGAATCATTGAGGATCAAAAAGATGGTAAAAATAGAGTTATATTTACCACACGAAGAACTGGTAGATGGGATGAATAGGAGATGAGCAGTTCAATCCACAGTGCCCTAACTTGGCAACGGAGGACACCTACAGCGGCAGCGGAGAGGACGATGTCCGCAGCCGGCGTGAGGACGGCGTCGGAGAAGTCGCGGCAGCTAAGCGCTTCATCGCCGGCATCGTCGCGAGCTAGCGGTGGCGCTAGGGTTTTGACGAGGTGGAGAGGTGGAAGAAGGTTTTCTTGACCGCAGGGGACACGTATTTATAAGAAGGTGTGTGGCATAGCGCAATTACGCAGGTGCCCCTGCCTGTTCACATCTAAGGGACACGTGGCAAGCATGCAACATACTCAGAGTTGTCCCACGTTCCCACGCCCGCCAAGTTTGTCGGATGGTTGTTCCGGCTTCTTCGGATTTCAACAATAATGATGAATCATTTAAAAAGACTTGATGTTTGTCTCTGTGTCTTCTGCTGACAAGGATGCAGAGAAGACATTCGACAGTTTCAATAGAATGCATATGATTTGGACAGATAGATTTTGAGATAGTAAGCATAGAGAGATTAGGGTCCGATCACATTCACTTAGTTCAAAAGATTCAACAAGGAAGACATAGCTATAAGTGAATGCTGTAGAGGACAGAATACTAGTGTATATATATATATATATATATATATATATATATATATATATATATGAGAAAGCAATCAAATCGACATAGTGAAGTAAATCATGAAGATAAGTTGAAAGTTGAAGACAAACCAAATGCAAAGATATTGCAACAATAATGCCAAGAGTGAAACACTTCAAACCAAGAAATTTGGTGGTGGCATTACCCACCGTATAGGAAGTATTAGACCCAGACACGGCGCACAATTATCGTGGCGCTCCGAAGTCAAATTCCACGTTAATGTATTCACACTCAGAATGTAAGTCTTCATTGATTGAAGATATACTTTACTTCGTGTGTTGCACATCTAAGTCATCAACATGCATAAGTGTTAGGATGTGTGCCTGATCACAGGACATTTGAGGATTCCAAGATATTTAGCTCACACCGTAACTTGCAAAACCTTTTCTCATCCAAGGGCTTTGTGAAGATATCTGTCAGTTGCTCTTCAGTGTTGACGTGAATGATGTCAATATCTTTATTCATGACATGATCTCTGAGAAAGTGATGACGAATTTCAATGTGCTTTGTCTTCGAGTGCCGGACTGGATTATTGGCAATCTTGATAGCGCTTTCGTTGTCGCAGAAGAGAGGTACTTGTTTCAGATTGATGCCATAGTTCTTGAGAGTTTGCTTCATCCACAGAAGCTGAGCGCAGCAAGATCCAGCAGCAATGTATTCAGATTCAGCAGTTGAGCGTGATACACAGTTTTGCTTCTTTGAAGACCAACAGACAAGTGATCGTCCCAGAAAGTGACATGTGCCTGATGTAGACTTGCGATCAACCTTGTCTCCAGCATAATCAGCATCCGAGAATCCAACCAGATCAAATCTTGAGCCCTTTGGATACCATAATCTGAGTGTTGGGGTGTAAGCAAAATATCTAAGAATTTGCTTCATAGCTAAGTGATGTGATTCCTTCGGTGCCGCTTGGAATCGAGCACACATGCAAACACTAAGCATAATATCTAGCCTAGATGCACATAGGTAAAGTAAGGAACCAATCATGGAGCGGTATACCTTTTGATCGAACTCTTTACCATTGTCGTTGGGACCAAGATGGTGTTTGGCTGGCATTGGCGTCGTGTAACCTTTGCAATCTTGCATTCCAAACTTCTTCAGACAGTCTTTGAGATATTTTTCTCGAGATATGAAGATGGCATTCCTTTGCTGACGAATTTGAAGACCAAGGAAGAACTTCAGCTCACCCATCATGGACATCTGATATTGCTCTTACATCATGTATCCAAACTCATCACTATACTTCTGGTTGGTGCAGCCGAAGATAATGTCATCCACATATATTTGGCACACAAACAGTTCACCATCATATGTCTTCGTGAAGTGTGTGGGATCGAGGGATCCAGGTTTGAAGCCTTTGCTCTTCAGGAAGTCTTTGATCGTATTATACCAGGCGCGAGGAGCTTGTTTGAGGCCATACAGTGCTTTGTTTAACTTGTACACCATATCAGGATGTTTTGGATCTTCAAAGCCAGGTGGTTGAGCAACGTACACTTCTTCTTCAATTTTGCCGTTGAGGAATGCACTCTTCACATCCATTTGATATAGTAAGATGTTATGGTGGTTTGCATAGGCTAGCAGTATGTGAATAGCTTCAAGCCTAGCCACAGGAGCAAATGTTTCATCGAAGTCAATTCCTTCAACTTGAGTGTATCCTTGAGCCACAAGACGTGCTTTGTTTCTGACGACTTGACCATGCTCATCTTCCTTGTTTCGATATATCCATTTTGTGCCAATAATGTTATGCTTGCGAGGGTCAGGGCGCTTGACAAGTTCCCAAACATTATTCAGCTTGAACTGTTGAAGTTCTTCTTGCATGGCTTGAATCCATTCAGGTTCCATAAAGGCTTCAGCAACTTTCTTGGGTTCTGATATTGACACAAATGAGAAATGCCCACAGAAATTTGCTAACTGTGTTGCTCTTGAGCGAGTAAGTGGACCAGGCGCATTGATGCTATCAATTATCTTCTCAATTTGTACTTCATTGGCAACACGAGGATGAACTGGACGAAGACCTTGCTCTTGCTGATCATTGTCATCATTGGGACGATTCTCTTCGGTCTGAGCATTGTCTTCAGGTTGGTTTGGTGCAGAAATGATAAGTTCCTCTTCAGGTTGTGCTTCAGAGGGCATGATTTCACCTGTTCCCATCAGCTTGATTGATTCGCTGGACGGAGCTTCATCAAGTGTACTTGGCAGGAGCTCTCTTTGTGAACCATTGGTTTTATCAAATCGCACGTCCATAGTTTCAACGATTTTGTAGTGATAGAGGTTGAAGACTCTATAAGAGTGCGAGTCCTTTCCATAACCGAGCATGAAGCCTTCATGAGCTTTAGGTGCAAATTTTGACTTGTGATGGGGATCCTTGATCCAGCACCTAGCACCAAAGACTCTGAAGTAGCTGACATTTGGCTTCTTTCCAGTAAGGAGCTCATAGGATGTTTTGCTCAGAAGCTTGTGGATGTAAACACGGTTGATGATGTGACATGCTGTATCAATAGCTTCAGGCCAGAACTTTCTTGGTGTCTTGTACTCATCGAGCATTGTTCGACCATCTCAATGAGGGTTCTGTTCTTGCGCTCTACAATGCCATTTTGTTGAGGTGTGTATGGAGCAGAAAACTCATGAGTGATTCCCATTGTATCCATATAAAGATCAAGCCTGGTGTTATTGAATTCAGTGCCGTTATCACTTCTGATATGCTTGATCTTGACGCCACAATTGTTCATGGCTCGATTGGCGAAGCGTCTGAAGACATCTTGTACTTCAGTCTTGTAGAGAATTATGTGCACCCATGTATATCTTGAGTAGTCATCAACAATGACGAAGCCATAGAGATAAGCTGTTGTTGTGATGGTAGAGTAGTGAGTAGGGCCAAATAAGTCCATGTGTAACAGCTCGAAGGGTTGAGATGTCGTCATGATTGTCTTCGAGGGGTGCTTTTCCCTAGTCATCTTTCCAGCTTCGCAGGCACCACACAAATGATCTTTCTTGAACTTGACACCCTTGATGCCTATGACATGCTTCTTCTTGATGAGTGTGTGTAAGTTCCTCATGCCAGCATGCCCCAGCCTTCGATGCCAGAGCTAGCATTCTGAAGCTTTTGCAAGAAGACATATGGCAAGGTGTGGACCTGCTGAGAAATCTACCATGTATAGATCATCCTTCCGATACCCTTCAAAGACTAGAGACTTGTCGGATTCCATTAGTACAAGGCAACGATATTTTCTGAATAGCACAATCATGTTCAAGTCACAAAGCATTGAGACATACATTAAGTTGAACCCAAGGGATTCAACAAGCATCACTTTATCCATGTGTTGATCCTTTGAGATTGCAACTCTACCTAGACCCAATACCTTGCTTTTACTAGTGTCAGCAAATGTGATGTGACTCTTGTCGCATGGACGTAAGGTTGAGTCCATGAGAAGACTTCGATCACCAGTCATATGATTAGTGCATCCGCTGTCCATAATCCATTCTGAAGCATGAGGTGTCATACCCTATAGTGCAGTTAGGAGGATAGGCTTCACAAGGTATGTTGTGAAGCATAAGCATTTGACGCACACAAGGATTATCACAGCTTAGATCAAGGTTAGAACACACAGTATGACAGGTAAGCGATTCATATGTGAAATACATAGTAAGTCATTTTATCATGCGTCCCTTAATGTGTTTTAGGTCCCCAGCAATAGTATCGGACGCCTTTGATTGCTGGCTGGAGACCACATTCTGCAAAAGAGAGTTAATTCTTCTTCACCACCCACATCTTCAGGGGTGGCTTAGAAGCAATGAGTCTAAGTGCAACATCTAAGAATTTCGGCTTTGAAGCCCTAGCAAATAGCCTTGCAGGAGATGAATGATACTCATATGAATAAGCGAAAAGTTCTTAGTCCTATGAACATAGTGGTTTGAAGACACACGCTCATATTCATAAGTTTGAGTATGATTTCCCTGCAAAACATTGGCGTTAGGGTGACTCAGGTGAGTCCTGTATCTGTATGAAGCCATTGGACCATATGACGCCTTAGATCTGGGGTTTGTCTCCCTGGTGGTGTCATGATCACGTTCACAGGAAGATTCTCAAGACAGTTTTTGGGAACCCAGATCTTCTTCATAGGTGGTCCATTCCTGCAGTTAGTACCAATATACCTGGCAAACACTTCACCATTCTGATTTTTCAACAGTTTATAGTTTGCATCAAAGGATTCATCAATGATAATAGGATTAGCACAGGTAAAGCCAGATAAAGTGGATGGATCCATTGAAGGTTCCTTTGGAGCAACCCATGTGGTTTTGGGGTACTGCTCAGGCTTCCAGTAGGAACCATCAGCATTCATTTTCCTCTCGAACCCAACACCCTCTTTCCTAGGGTTTCGGTTTAGAATCTACTTTTTGAGGACATCGCAAAGTGTCTGATGTCCTTTCAGACTTTTATACATCCCTGTTTCAAGCAATGTCTTCAACCTAGCATTTTCATCAGCAATAGTAGTGGTATCCTCAATAGAGGGGTTAGCTACCACATTAGTAGTTGAAGACAAAGCAACAGTAACAGCAGTGGAACATTCAGCAATAGAGGTAGCGTTATCACGCTCAATGCATTTAAGACATGGTGGTTCAAATCCATCCTGTGTAAGGCTGATTTGTTGAGAAAGTAATGAATCGCGCTCCTTCTGAAGATCTCCATAGTCCACTCTTATCTTTTCAAGATCTTGCTTTCTTTGAAGACATTCAAAAGAAAGCTTCTCGTGATCAGACAAGAGAGCATTATGTTGATCTTGAAGGGCGTCAAACTTGGAATGAAGTCTCTGAAGACTCTCAGCCAATGCTTTTGACTGATCCATTTCTTCACCCAACATATCATCGCTCTTACTAAGCATGTTTTGAACCTTTTCCAAGGCTCTTTGTTGTTTAGTTGCAAGGGAAGCAAGTTTGACATAGCTGGGGCCAAATTCATCACCTGATTCATCATCACTAGTTTCAGAGAGGTAGCATTCAGTTACCTTAGCACCCCCTGCCATGAGGCATGGTGAAGATGAAGACGATTCAGATGGAAAGGTCGTCTCTTTAAGAGACTCCTTGTAGTCATCAAGCCAAGGATCATGACGATTAAGATGACCTTCATAAACCTCAGAAAGCCGGTCCCAGATTAGCTTTGCATGATTGAGATGCATGACGTTCCTGAACTGATTTTGGGACAGACAGGAACAGATGACATCCTTCGCTGTGAGGTTCAGTAGAGTGTACTTGCGAATGTCATCGACCTCTGCCATCTTGCATAGATCGGTAAGACCAATCTCAGTGAGGGTCCATAGTTCTCTATCCGTAGCCATGAGTCACTTCTTCATCATGGCTTTCCACCAAGGATACTCATGACCGTCAAAGGTGGGGCAAGATACATTCCTCAATCCTGCAGTCGACATAGCTAAACTCCAGGTGGTTAAACCGAATCACACAGAACAAGGAGTACCTTGCTCTAATACCAATTGAAAGTGCTAGTTATCGACTAGAGGGGGGTGAATAGGCGATTTTTATCAAAGTCTTCAAAACTTGGAAGTTTCGAAGACGACCAATAGAAATTACCTAATTGAATCAAGAGAACTACTAGAAGCAACAATATTGGATTTGGCATAATTATTGTTACTACTAGAGGAAGAATCTTTCTTGTTCTTGTTACTTGACTTGACTTGAGGCATGTAAGTGGATAAGAGTAAACGCTTGGCAATGTAAGAAGAACTTTTCTTACGGAGGTCATCATTGATTGCTTTTAAGAACTCATGCTCTTGCTCAAGATTGAGCTTTTCAAAGCGTAACTTCTCATGAGCCCTTAAAAGTTCTCGATGATCTTCCAAGATAGTTTCATGAGATAACTTAAGAGTGTTTAGTTCTTTAGTTAGAAGCTCAATCTTCTCCTTATCATTGTCATTCGTTTTATCTTGATTAGCATGATTAATTGACGTTTCATCATAGTATTCATCACTAGAGTTGTCAATAAGTAAATCATCATCACCTAGCAAGTCATCTTCATCACTATTGAAATCAACATACTCGGGATGTGGTACCTTTGGACCTTTGGCCATGAAGCATCTTCCAATTCCTTCATTTGGTGAGTCAAATATGTCGTAGGAGTTGGTTGACACAAGTGCTAGACCGGCAACACCTTCATCTTGAGTATATTCGGAGTCGGAGTGATAGCTTCTCTCGGAGTGATGGTCGGAGTCGGAGCCGGATACCCATTCACCAACATGAGCTTGATGTCTTCGTTTTGTGTAGCTCCTTGATGACTTGTCCTTCCTTTCCGAATCCTTGCTTCTCCGTGAGGGTCTTCATTCATAACGATCATCTCTACTCCTCCTCTCTCTTGGTGGTGATTCTTCTCTTTTGCTTCTTCTTTTTGGAGAATATTCTCTTCTTTTGTAGGGTGCCGTACACTCATTGGAGTAGTGTCCGGGTCCCCCACAATTGTAGCAATTGTGCTCTCGACTAGAAGATCTTTTGTCATTGTATGACCTTGACTTGGAGCTTCTTTCTTTGCTTCTACTCTTGTAGAATTTGTTGAAGTTCTTCACCATTAAGCTCAATTCTTCATTGAAGGTTTGTTTCTCACTTGATGATGTGGGGGCTTCACATGAGGCTTTGTAGGCACCACTTGACTTGTTGTGAAGTTCCTCCTTATCCTTGAGTGACATCTCATGAGAAACAATTCTTCCAATGACTTTCGTTGGCTTGAGATCTTTGTAGTTTGGCATCATTTGGATCAACGTGCACACGGTATCATACTTTCCATCTAATGCTCTTAGGATCTTCTTGATGATGAATCTGTCGGTCATCTCTTCACTCCCTAAGCCGGCAATCTCATTTGTGATAAGAGCAAGCCTAGAGTACATTTCAGCGACACCTTCACCATCCTTCATCTTGAACTTGTTAAGCTGACTTTGGAGCACATCCAGCTTGGATTCCTTGACGGAGTCAGTACCTTCATGCATATCAATCAAAGTATCCCAAATTTCCTTTGCATTCTCAAGACGGCTGATTTTGTTGAATTCTTCGGGGCACAATCCATTGAAGATGATATCACAAGCTTGAGCGTTGTATTGCAGCATCTTCAATTCTTCCGCATTAGCTTCACGGTTCGGCTCTCTCCCATCAAAGAATTCACCTTGTAAGCCAATACAAATAATAGCCCAAACGGCGGGTTATGTCCGAGAATATGCATTTTCATCTTATGTTTCCAACTAGCAAAATTAGTGCCATCAAAGTAAGGACCTCTATGGTGATAATTTCCCTCGCTAGACGCCATACTCTCCTAGGTTCTGAAACCAAGGCTATGACCACCAAAGCTATGTGAATCAAAGCAAATGGAGACCAAGGCTCTGATACCAATTGTAGGACCATGAAGTATGTCTAGAGGGGGGGTGATTAGACTACTTGACCAATTAAAAACTTAACCTTTTCCCAATTTTAGAGTTTGGCAGATTTTAGCAATCTTTGGACAAGTCAAGCAATCATCAGACAAATCAAGCAAGCATGCAAAGAGTATATAGGCAGCGGAAATTAAAGCATGCAACATGCAAGAAAGTAAAGGGAAGGGTTTGGAGGATTCAAACGCAATTGGAGACACAGATGTTTTTGTCGTGGTTCCGATAGGTGGTGCTATCGTACATCCACGTTGATGGAGACTTCAACCCACGAAGGGTAACGGTTGCGCGAGTCCACGGAGGGCTCCACCCACGAAGGGTCCACAAAGAAGCAACCTTGTCTATCACACCATGGCCGTCGCCCACGAAGGACTTGCCTCACTAACGGTAGATCTTCACGAAATAGGCGAACTCCTTGCCCTTACAAACTCCTTGGCTCAACTCCACAATCTTGTCGGAGGCTCCCAAGTGACACCTAGCCAATCTAGGAGACACCACTCTCCAAGAAGTAACAAATGGTGCGTTGATGATGAACTCCTTGGTCTTGTGCTTCAAATGATAGTCTCCCCAACACTCAACTCTCTCTCATAGGATTTGGATCTGGTGGAAAGAAGATTTGAGTGGAAAGCAACTTGGGAAGGCTAGAGATCAAGATTCATATGGTAAGAATGGAATATCTTGGCCTCAACACATGAGTAGGTGGTTCTCTCTCAGAAATGGTAAGTTGGAAGTGTAGGTTTGTTCTGATGGCTCTCTCCACGAAAGAAGAGGAGGTGGAGGGGTATATATAGCCTCCACACAAAATCTAACTGTTACACACAATTTACCAAACTCGGTGGGACCGAATCAACAAACTCGGTCAAACCGACTTAGTAAACCTAGTGACCGTTAGGGTTTTTGATGGGACCGACATGCAACTCAGTAGGACCGATATGGTTAGGGTTAGGGCATAACTAATCTCGGTGAGACCGATTACACAAACTCGGTGAGACCAATTTTGGTAATTAGCTAACCAGAGAGTTGGTCAGGTAAACTCGGTGGGACTGATTTGCTATTTTCGGTGAGACCAAAATGTTACAAAAGGGAAACAGAGAGTTTACATTGCAATCTCGGTGGGACCGATCGCTCACTTTGGTTAGACCGAAGTGTTATGAAGGGAAACAGAGAGACTACAATCCCATCTCGGTGAGACCGAGATCCCTATCGGTGAGACCGATTTGCCTAGGGTTTGTGGCAGTGGCTATGACATATGAACTCGGTGGCGCCGGATAGAAAGAATCGGTGTGACCAATTTTGGCTTTAGGATTAGGTCATATGAGGATGTGAGAAAGTAGTTGAGGGTATTTGGAGCATATCACTAAGCACTTGAAGCAAGAGGCTCATTAAGCAACACCTCATCCCTCCTTGATAGTATTGGCTTTTCATATAGACTCAATGTGATCTTGGATCACTAAAATGTAAAATGAAGAGTCTTGAGCTTTTGAGCTTGAGCCAATCCTTTGTCCTTGATATTTTGAGGGGTCCACTTTCATCATCCATGCCATGCCATTCGTTGAGCTTTCCTGAAATAATAGTCTTGGAATAGCATTAGCTCAATGAGCTATATGTTGTTATGAATTACCAAAACCACCTAGGAATAGTTGCACTTTCAATGGCAACCTTTATTATGCAATTTGTCGCTTTTATTCTTTGTCATCCTAGTTCGTACAACGCTCAATTTTATCTTACACTAAATGATCGTACACTTTTAGAAGCAAATTTCATTGCCTTATTGCACCCATGACAACTTACTTTAAGGAAGGATCTTGCTCAAGGGAATTAACCCTCACCAAGTGTCATCCCTCCGCTCCTCCTCCTCCTAGGCGCTCCTCCCACCAACCGCTCGCCATCGGTGGCCACTCCGGCCCCGACGTCCACCCTCTTGGCCCGCGGAGGCGCTCCACCGCCCTCCCTCATGGCCTGCCCTCCCCCCGCAGGTCTCGGGTGCTCGCGCCAACTCCGCTAGCTCTGGTCCAGCCCCCCCTCGGCCTCTCCCTCACCGTCCCGTTCTTGCCGGGTTGCTTCACCGCCTTCGTATCGTCAGGCCCTCTGTGTCGGCGAGCTCACGTCTTCCGAGCTCACCCCAGAGGACGCTAATGCCCTGACGCCTTCCCCCTCCAGTCCCCAGACCCTGGCGCGCTCTGAGATCCACCAGGGGTCCACCGCGGCGCCGGCAGGCCACGCCTCCGAGGGCGCGGACGCTGGCTGGATTGTGGCCTCGGGGCGCCGCAGGCCGCGCCCCCGTCGCCAGCATCGCTCCTAATGCCCTCTGGGCCAGGCCGCGGCCGCGCGTCCCCGACCGCCGCCCCTGCTTCCGGTGAATGCCCCTGCTACTTCAGCATGTAGCACGTCCGCGCGGAATGCCGACGGGATATCCGGTTCAAGTGTTGCTGTTTCTACAGGCGTGTCGCGCGCGACTGCGAGGCCCCTCGCTCCTCCTCCCCACGCTCCGTGCTGGCCCCCAAGCGCGTCCGCGCGTCGTCTGTGCGGCCCGCTTCCACGGCCTCCAGCGTGCGGGGTCCCAGCCTGCCCGCATCACCCAGGTCATCTGCCTCGCCTCCGCCCTCTGGCTCCCCTCCCTCGGCCTCCGGCGTTGCCGCTGTCTCTCCGCCGCCATCCTTCTCCTCCGGTTCCGCGACTACCATGTCGGGGCACCCCTCCCTGTGCCCCCCGAGCGTGCTCTGATTACTGGACCACTCGCCCGAGATTGTCGCCGCTGAGGAGGCCCTGGAGCGCGCCCTGGTGGTGATCATGGCGGGCAACCGCGCGGGCGTCTGCCACGGCGATGTTGCCGCCGCGCTCTGCGACCGGTTCAGCCTCCCAGAGGACGCCTTCTCAATCCACCATCGCCCCGATTGCGAGTTTCTGGTGCGTTTCCAGGACACGGTGGTGCGGGCTCGTGTCGCGGAGCGGCCAGTCCACACCCGGTGCTTCCGGCTGCTGTTCCATCCCTGGAGCCGTTCCGCTGATGCCGAGCCGCTCACCCTTCGTCAACGCGTCGACATCGAGATCCGTGGTATCCCGGAGCATGGCTGGCGTCGGGCGTCGGTGGAGCGGTTGCTCTCCTCGCGCCGGAAACCCGCGACGGCAGCGACATGGCGGTCTTCCGCCTCTCGGCCTGGACTCCGAACCCGGATGCTATCCCTCGTACCTCGGAGTTGTTCCTCCCCGAGCCTGATGCCGTCTGGCCGGATGCCGACCCAGACCGTGCCGAGAGATTCGCGCTCCATCTGCTCCGCTGGCCGGTCGACATCCATGTTCGTTGTTCGGTTGACTTCCGCCTTCCCCCGCCGCCGCCGCCGCCTCCCCCGACGGGCCCTGGCTTTGACGAGGAACCAACGGGCTCCCCTCCATGCCCTCCCGCTTGGCATGCCCGCCATAGCTTCCCCCCTCGCGCCTCAGGCAGACATGGCTCCACCGGTGCTGGTGCGGCCATCGGCGTTCATCGCTGTTGACATCCCACCCCCCTACCGTGGTTGGCAGGGCATCCCGGGGCTCTACCCCACCGTTTCCCCCTACCACTCGGTGGGCCCCGTTTCCGACCACTTACGTCCTGCCAGGACTCTGGAAAAGCGTGGGAATCATGTTGTGGGTCCGGATAAAGTGGTCGCTGATCATGTGTTGTCCCCCCGGGATCCGATCCACGTTTAAACTCCCGCCAGCTGGCGATCTGCGGGAGCCCAACCCCGCCCTTGTCGCCCGTTGGCCCCTCCCGTCTTGCGTATTCCGAGGCGGGCCCGCCCAGGATGTCTACTTCGCGAAGTTTGGATGCTGGTGGCGTGTCTCCCACCAACCCGCCCTCACCTTCCTGCCCTCACGTGGACCCAGGTGATGATTCTGGAGCATGTAGCCCCGGCTCCCCTCCCTAGGAAGATCGCTTGCCCCCACCCTCGGGAGTGGTTGTTGACCTGGTCACGCTGGGCCACCTGTCCCCTCCATGCCCCACGCCTGCGGCCTCACCGTTGATTGGCCCAATCGTTTCGTCGCCTCCTGCAGTGCAGGATCCCAGGACGGTGGTCTGCTCCCCCACCCCGGATCCTCGGCCCACTCCCTCCCCTGCCGCTGGTGCGGGCCCCGCTGTTCATGCCACGGGCCCCGAGGCCATGCAACTGCCATCTCTATGTTCCCTGCTCGACAGCGTGATGCAGGAACCTGAGTTCGTCCTCCCGCAGCCCAGGCATGCCCCGCGGCATCGCCGGAACATGGTTCCGCCCAACTTCACACCTTGGAAGAGTAGCCGGATCGCCAAGGCCGATTGCGGCCTCGATTCGGAGATGAAGGCCAAGAAAGTCCTGCTCCGCCGTCTTGGACTTCTGGAAGAAGAGGGGCAGGTCGATGATTCCATTCTGGCCAAGTATGCCCAGCTCTTCGCGCGGCCTCTGGCAGAGGACGCGGTGCAGGCTTTTGGGGATTATTACGGATGGCAGATCCCCCGCGGAGTCACGCAGCTCCTGGACCATGCACCGGTGTCGCCGGTCCTGATCTCATCTTAGGGGCCCCTCGCCCCCTAGCTCTCTCCACGCCCCCCCTCTCTATGGATTGTAACCTAAAGATTGTCTTCTGGAACATGCGCGGTTTGAACTCACGAGCTAGGCGCATGGAGGTTCGCTCTTTGATCTCTTCCGTGTCCCCTTCGATCGTCTATTTGAGTGAGACCAAGCTCGCGGTAGTTGACTCGTCCATCGTCACGGATACCCTCAGGCCACTCTTTGATCGTTTCTTCTTCCTTCCCACGTCCGGGACACGCGGCAGAATTCTCATGGCCTAGCAAAGCTGTGACATCACTCTCTCTCGGCCGGATGTTGGTGCCTACCACGTCTCGGCCCTTGCCACGCCTCTCGTCGATGGTCAGCAACACTGGTGGATTATTGCTGTCTACGGACCGCGGGAGGATGACACTAAGGTGGCATTTCTCGTAGAACTGCAAGATTTTTGTGTCACCTACGCGGGCCCCTAGATTCTGAGAGGTGACTTCAACATGATCCTCTCCTCGGCCGACAAGAATAATGGGCGCCTTCACCATCGGGCTATGAGCCGCTTCCACCGCTTTGTCGCCGATCTCGAGCTGCATGATATCTACATGCACGGTCGCAGGTTCACTTGGTCCAATGAGCAGCAAGACCCTACCCTCGTCCGTAATGATCATGTGCTCTGCACACCGAGCTGGGAGGATTGCCAGCTGAATTGCCTCCTATGTTGCCCCGCTTCAGCCACCTCTAACCATGCACCGCTGCTTCTTGGCTGCTCATCACGCTCGAGCAACCCCAAGAGATTCCACTTCGAGTGTTTCTGGATCAAGCTTCGGGGCTTCCATGACGTGGTTGCTGCCGCTTGGGGCCATGAGCCACCGGACCCCGACGCCTTCCGCCGCCTTTTCCAGCGTCTCAAGTTCACTACTCGCCGGCTCCAGAGCTGGAGCTGTCGCTGCATTGGGCACGTCTCCCTCCAGTTGATGGTCGCCCGCGAGCTCATTGCTTGCCTAGACGAGGCGCAGGATCAGCGCCGGCTCTCCCATCTCGAAGCTTGGCTTCGTAAAAACCTAAAGTTGAAGTATTTGGGGCTCGCATCTCTCGAGCGCTCCATCGCCCAGCAGCGCGTGCACCTAGCTTGGCTCCGCAATGGTGACATTAGCTCCACCTTCCTCAAGTTGCACACCTCCCATTGACATCAAAAGAACTGCATTCTCCAATTGTGCATTGGCAACGCTTTGGTCACGGACAAGGAGGGGATGGCTGAAGCATCCTTCAACCATTTCGCTAGCATCCTTGGCTCTGCGGACGTGCGGCAATCCACCTTGGTCCTTGAGGCTATCGATGATCACTCTTTTAATCTTTCTGAGCTTGAACTCCCTTTCTCCGAGGCTGAAATTTGGGAGGCGATCAAGAAGCTGCCCTTTGGGAAGGCGCCCGGCCCGGACGGCTTCACTTCAGAGTTTCTAGTCGCCTGCTGGGACATTGTGAAGCAGGACATCTGTGATGCCTTCGACAAGCTCTACCATCTCAATAGCATGGGGTTCCAGAAGCTCAATGAGGCGCTCGTCACCCTCATCCCAAAGAAACCGGATGCTTCCACGCTCGCGGACTACAGACCGATCAGCCTCATTCACCTTCTGGCCAAACTATTCGCCAAGGTTCTGTCCTTGCAGCTTGCCCCACGCCTTGGAGCTATGGTGTCATCCAACCAAAGTGTGTTGATTGCGGGACGAAGCATCCATGATAACTTCATCCTCGTCCAGCAAACTGCTCGTCAATTGCACAGCATGCGAGCCTCATGGGTGCTTCTCAAGCTCGACATCGCGCGCGCCTTTGACTTAGTTTCGTGGCCCTTCTTGCTCCAGCTCGTGCGACATCTTGGCTTCGGCCCCTGGTGGCACGAGTGGATCTCCATCGTCCTGTCCATGGCTAAAACCCGCGTGCTCGTCAATGGCAACGCCGGCCCCCCTACCTACCATGAGAAAGGCCTTCGGCAGGGCGATCCCGTCTCCCCCATGTTATTCACTCTGGTGATTGACGCGCTCAACTCTCTGCTCCAGCATGCTACCAGGACTGGTGTGCTGCGCCGCCTCACTGACCGCCGGTTGGTCTCGAGCATCTCTCTCTACGCCGACGACGTGGTCATCTTCTGCCACCCGGGCCCTCACGAGCTTGAGGCTATCTGTGAGCTGCTTCGGGCTTTCGGGTCCGCGTCTGGGCTGCACACCAACTTCAGCAAGTGCTCCGCCATGCCAATCCAATGCACGGATGTGCAGTCCATGGTTATTGAGCAGGCCTTTTCTTGCCCGATCACGCACTTCCCCATCACATATCTTGGCATCCCCCTCTCGGTTCGGAAGATCTTGGCAGCCAAGATCATGCCACTCGTCGAGCGCATGGCCCGCAAATTGCCAACCTGGAGGGCCTCCCTCCTTTCTCGAGGGGAGTGGCTCGCTTTCATCCGGCACGTGCTCGGGGCCATGCCCACTCACATCTTCATGGCCATGGCCCTGCGCCCAACCATCCTCAAGAAACTCAACCGGATCAGGCGCGACTTCCTCTGGCATGGCAAGCGCGACGTCGTGGCACGTGGCTGGCTGGTCAGCCGGCGCAAGGTCAGCCGGCCGCTCGGGTTTGAGTGACTCAGCATCCATGATCTGCAGTGCACGGGCGTGGCCCCCCGTGTTTGCTAGTTGTGGCTCAAAGCTACGGACGACTCCCATCCTTGGCGACACATCCACCTCCCGGCTGACGCCGAGGCCCAAGCCATCTTCAACGCCTCGATGAGTTGGATCATTGGGAATGGCACCTCTTGCCTATTCTGGACAGATTGCTAGGTTGCGGGTCAGTTGATCAGTGAGATCGCCCCGGCTGTGCTTGCTCTGGTATCGAAGCACCGGAGACGGGCGCGCTCCGTGTCCCAGGGCTTTCCCAACAGAGCTTGGATCCAGGACATCCAGCGTGCGATGGGGCCTGCGGTGCTGGTACAGTACGTCGAGCTTTGGCACGTCCTCCAGCACATCACTCTTTCTTAGGACCCTGACACACTGTGCCGGCATTGGACTGATTCCGGTGTCTACTCCGTGAATTCTTACTACAAGGTCATGTTCTCTGGCTCCACCATCGCGCCGCACTGGAGGCTCACCTGGCGCACTCGGGCACCTCTCTGAATCCGAATCTTCGCTTGGCTCGCCGGACTAGATCGATGTTGGTCTGCTGCTCGCCTTGCGCGCCTTGGCTTGCCTCATGATGCCAGTTGCATCCTCTGTCACCAGGTGCTTGAAACCCTAGATCACCTCATTCTACACTGCCCGTTCTCCCGGGAGGTTTGGCATGAGATCTTCGCCTGGTTTCGCGCTCCCGTCCCCCTTCCCAGCGATGCTGACAGTTTCCTGGACTGGTGGGCGTTCATCACATCCCAGGCATCCGCTGGTATGCGCAAGGGCCTAGCCTCCCTCATGCTCCTCACCGCCTGGTCTATTTGGCGCCACCGCAATGCTTGCATCTTCGACAACATGCGGCCCTTTGTCATGAACCTATTGCAGATGATCAAGGACGAAGCTAGATCCTAGGCTCTCGCTAGGGCCAGAGACATTGCAAACTTTCTACCCCCGTGATGTAACTTAGCTATGGGCGGAGCACCCCTTTTGTTCTGCTCTCATAGCTCCTCTCTGCGCCTGCTGAGCGTATGCTGAGTTATTGCTACCCTTGTACCCTTGTACCCAACTCTATTTTATTTAAAAAAAATCAGGTCTAAGTATTTTATTAAAACAGCAAGTAAAACAAAACAAAATGACATTCCAAGAATAGCACATGTCATGTGAAGAACAAAAATACTTAGGCTCAATCGATACTAACCGATAATTGTTGAAGAAGAAAGGTGGGATGCCTACCGGGGCATCCCCAAGCTTAGATGCTTGAGACTTCTTGGAATATTAACTTGGGATGCCTTGGGCATCCCCAAGCTTGAGCTTTTGTGTCTCCTTAATTCCTCTCATATCACGGTTTTCCCTAAATCTCAAATACTCCATCCACACAAAACTCAACAAGAACTCGTGAGATAAGTTAGTATAAACCAATGCAATAACCTTATCATTCTCTAATGTAGCAAATTACTAAAATTATTATTCAACATTGCATACTAAATGCCTCTGCATATTTAATAGTCCTATCCTCAAATAGAATCATTAAACAAGCAAACATATGCAAACAATGCAAACATAATAGCAATCTGCCAAAACAGTACAGTCTGTAAAGAATGCAAGATTCATCATACTTCCTTAACTCCAAAAATTATCAAAAAATATGACCACATGATCAATTTGTATATTAATCTTCTGCAAAAAGAATCAACTCAAAAGCACTCTTCTGTTAAAAAATGAGAGTGATTTTCATGAGCGCAAGAGTTTCTATTTTTCAGCAAGATCAAATCAACTATCACCCAACATGATCCCAAAGGCTTTACTTGGCACTTTATTGAAACAAAGACAATAAAACATGATTACTACAGTAGACTAATCATGTGAACATACAAAAATAGTAGGTAAAAGTGTTGGGTTGTCTCCCAACAAGCGCTTTTCTTTAATGCCTTTTAGCTAGACATGATGAGTTCAATGATGCTCGCATAAAAGATAAAGATTGAAACATAACAAGAGCACCATGAATCATAAGTTCCTCTCTCATAATAATTTTCAGTAGCATCATGAATAGATTCATACATATAACCATCACATAAAAGCATTCTTTTCATGATCCAAAAGCATAGATAATTTATTACTCTTTATGGCATACATGTCATCATAATAATCATCATAAGTAGCAACTTTGTTCTCATCATAGTCAATTGAAACCTCTCCCAAAATAGTGGATGTATCACTAAATAAAGTCATGACCTCTCCAAATCCACTTTCATCAATATTGTAATAAGATTCAAGACCCTCCAAAATAGTGGGACCACTACTACCTAGAGTTGACACTCTTCCAAACCCACTTTCATCATTGTAATCATCATAAATAGGAGGCATGCTATCATCAAAATAAATTTTCTTATCGAAAGTAGAAGGAATCAAAGGATCATACTCATTATGCAAAGCATACCCAAGCTTAGGACAAGCATTATTTTCAGCAAATAAATCTTCAAACATTTCATACTCATCAAACATAGCATCCCCAAGCTTGTGGTTTTGCATATCATCATAATTATTCTTATCAATAGCATGAATGGCACCAATAGTATAGCAAATATTATTATCATATTTCTTCCAAGCAAGTGCCAAAAAGATTTTTAATATCATAAGAGACATCATTGTCTTCCCAATGATAATCATCACATCAAGTAGTAGGCATCACAAAATAATACTCAATATCATCATCCTCCATCAACATATTTGATTCACTTTCATGAGGCACAATGGTGATAGGAGAAATATTACTTGGGAGAGTTACCTTGTTACCTCTACTTTTTCTTCTTCACCACCTCACATGTGGGTTTAATCATTTTTTCTGAGCATCTTGTTGAAGAGATTGATTGGATAGAAGCTCCTCCTCGTTACCTGATTCATCATAAACACTAGGAGGGTATTGGGAAATATTTTCCCTTTAATTAGTACTCTCTTCATGCTCTATTTGTTTTCTTGTCTTTAGATAGTTGCCAATATAAGGATTCTTAATGCAATTTACCGCACAAAACATATAAATTTCCTCTAGATCAAAATCAAGAATTCTATTTAGATTAAATTTTGGAACATCCTTAGTTATACGTTTCATTTCTTCATACCCCAAAAGGATACTAAGATCTTTATGATGCTCAAGGCTAATCAAGTTATCACAATTTTTGGACACAATTTTATCATGAAACAAATAGCATTGGAGCCTTAAATGACCATGTTCATTGCAAAGTTCACAAGGATGGCGAAAGATATTGAATCTTTCAGCACAATCATCTAGCCTCTCCTGCAACTTTTTCGTTTCTAAATATTTATGCTTCTTACAAAATCTATCTTCCCTTTTTGGTGTGTGTGTGCACTCCCAACTTACTCAGCAAAAATTGACATTCTTATAGGAGACATCAGTATCATGGCTAGTGCATTCATCATTAGCATTTTGGATATTCAAATAAATCATACTAACAACATTGCAATCATGCTCATCATTCATGCCAATCATTTTATTAAATTCTTCTTCTATCAATTGAGCACAATTTTTGAACCATCATTTTCAAGAAAGATATTATAAAGATGATCAATAATATGATGCAACCTTAATTCCATTTTTTGTAGTTTTCTTTTATAAACAAAACTAGTGATAAAACAAGAAACTAAAAGATTAAATTGCAAGATCTAAATATATACCTTCAAGCACTCACCTTCCCGACAACGGCGCTAGAAAAGAGCTTGATGTCTACTATGCAACTTTATTCTTGTAGACACGTGTTGGGCCTCCAAGCGCAGAGTTTTGTAGGACAGTAGCAATTTTCCCTCAAGTGGATGACCTAAGGTTTATCAATCCATGAGAGGTGTAGGATGAAGATGGTCTCTCTCAAACGACCCTGCAACCAAATACAAGAAATCTCTTGTGTCACCAACACACCCAATACAATGGCAAATTGTATAAGTGCACTAGTTCGGCGAAGAGATGGTGAAAAGCGTAATATGGATGGTAGAAATATATTTTTATAATCTGAATAAATAAAAACAGCAAGGTAGCAAATAGTAAATGGGCAATAAAATGTTGTTGCAATGCTTAAAAATGAGGCCTAGGGTCCGTACTTTCGCTAGTGCAACCTCTCAACAATGCTAACATAGTTGGATCATATGATTATCCCTCAAAGTGCAATAAAGAATCACTCCCGAATTCCTATTAGTGGAGAACAAAAGATAGGAATTGTTTGTAGGTCACGAAACCACCTCAAAGCTATTCTTTCCGTTCGATCTATTCAAGAGTTCGTACTAAAATAACACAAAGATATTTTTTTCTGTTCGATCTATCCTAGAGTTCGTACTAGAATAACACCAAAGCAAATTCATATTCATAATACTCAATCCACACAAAGAACTATAAAGAGACCCCAAAGTTTCCGTTGGAGAAAAATGTGCATCAACCCCTATGCATAGATTACCCCAATATCACCGCGAGAATCCGTGAGTTGAATGCCATAACACATATCAAGTGAATCGATAAGATACCTCATTCTCACCTCAAGTATTCATATTGCAAGACATATATCATGTGTTCTCGTCTCTTAATATTTAATCCGACAAGAAAAAACTTTGAAGGGTAAAGATTCAATTCATCATAACAAGAGTATAGAGGGGAGAAACATCATATGATCCGACTATATTAACAAAGCCCATGATATAGATCACGAGAGAGAGAGAGAGAGAGATCAAACACATAGCTACTGGTACAAACCCTCAGCCCTGAGGGTGGACTACTCCCTCCTCATTGTAGTGGCCGCCGGGATGATGAAGATGGCCACCGGAGATGATTCCCCCCTCCGGTAGGGTGCCAGAACGGGGTCTAGATTAGTTTTCACGGATACATAGACCTTGCGGTGGCGGAACTTCTGATCTAGGTTAACCCCGAAGGGTTTCAGAATATTTGGGAATTTATAGTGCAAAGAAGGCGTACGGGAGGCCAACAAGGTGGGCACCACCCACCTCGGCGCGCCAGGGGGGCCCTGGGCGCCCTGGTGGGTTGTGCCCCCCTCGGGGCACCCCCTAGGTGCAGCTCAAGCCCATTGGGTTCCTTTTGGTCCAAAATAAATCTCCGTAAAGTTTCGTTGTGTTTGGACTCCGTTTGATATTGATTTCCTACGATGTAAAAAACAAGCAAAAAACAGCAACTGACACTGGGCACTGGGTCAATAGGTTAGTCCCAAAAAATGATATAAAGTTGCTATACTATGATTGTAAAACACCCAAGAATGATAAAATAACAGCATGAATACTTCATAAATTATAGATACGTTGGAGATGTATCACTACATCAACTCTATTGCCCTTCCGATGAAGCGTGAGTAGTTTACCTCAGACGTACGGGTCCATAGCTAGTAGCCAGATGGCTTCTTCTCTCTCTCTCTCTCTCTCTCTCTCTCTCTCTCTCTCTGATTCTCAATACCAAGTTCTCCTTGATGTTCTTGGAGATCCATCAGATGTAATCTTCTTTTGCGGTGTGTTTGTCGAGATCCGATGAATTATTGATTTATGATCAGCTTATCTATGAATATTATTTGAATCTTCTCTGAATTCTTACATGCATGATTTGGTATCTTTGTATTTCTCTTTGAATTATCGGTTTGGTTTGGCCAACTAGATTGGTTTTTCTTGCAATGGGAGAGGTGCTTAGCTTTGGGTTCAATCTTGCATGATTTCACCCAGTGACAAAGCAGGGGTAGTGAGACACGTATTGAATTATTGCCATCGAGGATAAAAAGATGGGGTTTTAATCATATTGCTTGAGTTTATTCCTCTACATCATGTCATCTTACTTAAGGTGTTACTCCGTTCTTTATGAACTTAATACTATGGATGCATGTTGGATAGCGGTCGATGTGTGGAGTGATAGTAGTAGATACAGGCAGGAGTCTATCTACTTGACACGGACGTGATGCCTATATTGCATAATCATTGACTTGGATATCGTCATAAATTTGCGCTTTTCTACTAATTGCTCGACAGTAATTTGTTCACCCACCATATTATTTGCCTTCATGAGAGAAGCCTCTAGTGAAACCTATGGCCCTGGGTCTATTTTCCATCATATTAGTTTCTGATCTACTATTTTGTAATCTTTTATTTTCAGATTTATAAACCAGAAAACTCAAAATATATTTTATCTTTTGTATAGTTTTATCTATCTCTATCAGATCTCACCTTTGCAAGTGACCCTGAAGGGATTTACAACCCCTTTATCACGTTGGGTGCAAGTGTTTGATTGTTTGTGTAGGTACATCTATTGGGGACTTGCACGTTTCTCCTACTGGATTGATACTGTCGGGGAAACTGATCCACGAACACCTATGGGGCCGGCGGACCGGGCCCCTTTCGGTTCGGCGGGGGGCGGAGGTCGCACGAAGAGCAGATCGAGGCGAAGCACACGAGCAGTTTACCCAGCTTCGGAGCTCTCCGGAGAGATAACACTCCTACTGCTGCTTGTTTGATTATCTGGTGTTCTTGCTCCAGAGAGAGAGAGCGTAGTGTTTCTCTGGGTTACGAAGGGGTCGAACCTCGCGAACCCCCTCTACGTTGCGCATGGGCCTCCTTTTATACGCTAAAGGGGTCACCGACAGGTGGCAACGCAGAGAAGGGTACAAATGTAAAAAGTGAGGTGGTTGGTACAGTTACTTGTACAGTGCACCCTACCTAACTCTGACGGCAGGGGACAAGGGCATTAAATACCCATCTGAGTCGCCCAAACAGTGCAGAAAAGGACCGTTAGGGGCGCCACTGTTCGCCACGATGGCGATCTTGTCAGCTTCGCATGCCACTGCGCACCGCTGGCTGCACAGCCTCCCGCCACGCGCGCCTGGAGAGGCCCCCAGAGCGACACGTTGGTGGATGCGCTGGAGCGTGGGCACCGAGTGGCCGCCTGCCGCGGCAAGCGCCTTGCCGCTGCTGTTATCTTGTCGGGTCCGGAAGCTTGTCGCTCACCGGGCCTCGAGGTACCTTGGTTGGTCTTCCCGGCAAACTCCTCTTGCCGGGGCCTTGTTGCCTTGCCGGAGCGTGTGGCGCGTCGCGGAAAGTTTCTTGGAGTGCCTTGGTTGGCCTTCCCGGCAAGCTCCTCTTGCCGGGGCCTTGCCTCCTGAGCTTAAATACTTTGTTCTTGAATGGCTCCAAGGGAACCATGGAGGATCTTGGCGTTCTCCCGGCAAGCCTTGCCGTAGGGTGCTGCAACTGCCCGTGCACAAGTTCAGGGTTCTAGGGTACCCCTATTCTAGTACACCGACAGATACCTTGGTTCTTAACTGAGGGAAATACTTATCTCTATTGTGTTGCATCACCCTGTCCACTTCAAGGGAAAACCAACGCAAGCTCAAGAAGTAGCATGTAGCCGTACAAGAGATCTGCAACAGGGAAGAAGACATAGCATCAACCTAGGCATGAACCAACAAGGAGGAGGCAGCAAGACTGTAACTCATATCCACCGCCAGCATTGGTGACTAACGCGCCTCCAGCCGCCGCAACATGACCCTTCACATCGGTCGCTGAATCCCCCATCGCCTGAGCCCCTTCGCGTCATCCGCTGAATCCATCATCACCTGGGTATGTGCTCACATTGCCAAGCACGACCTTCTGTTGTTTCCCAGTAGACCCATTTGAATGGCATATCGATGATTTTGTGACCAACCACTCGCCCTCGCGATTCTTGATGTTGGATATCTGCGGCCACTGGACTCGAACTCTGGAGCCAATACAGTATTGACCGAACAAGACGGACAGAACATGAGGCTTGCCGCGAGAAGATCCTGAAGCAAAGAAAAGCAAGGAAGTTTGGATTTCATAGAGGATTCTGATTTCTAAACTGGATAAAGAAGGAGCGTTGGGATTTACCTTTGTTGATGTGAATCAATATGGTCTCCATCACCATGGTGGGCGCCGCTGTGGGCGGTGAAAGTAGAGGTGCGGATGAAGAGAAGGGGATCCAGCCATAACGCGACTCGTAAAATTAGTAGGTGTCGCCGTCCTCGCCCACCACCATGTGCATTCCTTGTTGGGGAACGCGGTAATTTCAAAAAAAATCCTACGATCATGCAAGATCTATCTAGGTGATGCATAGCGACGAGAAGGGAGAGTGTGTCCACGTACCCTCGTAGACCGAAAGCCTAAGCATTAAGTAACACGGTTGATGTAGTCGAACGTCTTTGCGATCCAACTGATCAAGTGCCGAACGCACGGAACCTCCGCGATCTGCACACATTCTGCTCGGTGACGTCCCTCGAACTCTAGATCCAGCTAAGGCCGAGGGAGAGTTCCGTCAGCATGATGGCATGGTGACGGTGATGATGAAGTTACCGGCGCAGGGCTTCGCCTAAGCACTATGGCGCTATGACCGAGGTGGAAAACTGTGGAGGGGGACACCGCACACGGCTAAAGATCAACTTGTGTGTCCTTAGGGTTCTCCCCTCCCCCGTATATAAAGGAGGGAGGGAGGAGGCGGCCACCCTAGGGGGCGCGCCAAGCATAGGGAGTCCTACTAGGACTCCCAAGTCCTAGTAGGATTCCCTTTCCTATTCGGAGTAGGTGAGAAGGAAAGAGAGGGACAGGGAGAAGGAAAGGGGGGCTGCGCCCCCACCCCTTGTCCAATTCGGTTTGGGAAGGGGGGAGGCATGTGCCACCTCTTGGACCTTCTCCCCTCTCTCCACTAAAGCCCAATAAGGCCCATTACTTCTCCCGGTGAATTCCCGTAACTCCCCGGTACTCCAAAAAATACTCGAATCACTCGAAGCCTTTCCGATGTCCAAATATAGCCTTCCAATATATCGATCTTTACTTATCAACCATTTTGAGACTCCTCGTCATGTCCGTGATCTCATCCGGGACTCCGAATAACCTTCGGTACATCAAATCACATAAACTCATAATACCAATCGTCATCGGACGTTAAGCGTGCGGATCCTACGGGTTCGAGAACTATGTAGACATGATCGAGACACATCTCCGGTCAATAACCAATAGTGGAACTTGGATGCTCATATTGGTTCCTACATATTCTACGAAGATCTTTATCGGTCGAACCGCATAACAACATACGTTGTTCCCTTTGTCATCGGTATGTTACTTGCCCGACATTCGATCGTCGGTATCATCATACCTAGTTCAATCTCGTTACTGGCAAATCTCTTTACTCATTCTGTAATGCATAATCCCTCAACTAACTCATTAGTCACCTTGCTTGCAAGGCTTATAGTGATGTGCATTACCGAGAGGGCCCAGAGATACCTCTCCTATACACGGAATCACACATCCTAATTTCGATTGATGCCAACCCAACAAACACCTTCGAAGACACCTGTAGAGCATCTTTATAATCACCCAGTTACGTTGTGACATTTGATAGCACACAAGGTGTTCCTCCGGTATTCAGGAGTTGCATAATCTCATAGTCTGAGGAACATATATAAGTCATGAAGAAAGCAGTAGCAATGAAACTGTAACAATCATAATTGTTGGATTTAGGGTTCCGGCAGACCCCTGAGGTTCGAACACTGGGGTGCGCGTGGAGGTTTTGCCTTCTACCTACTTGTTCCTCGCTGAGTCGCTAGGATCTAAACTACGAGAAGCACAACACAAGAGACACAGGGTTTATACTGGTTCAGGCCACCATTGTGGTGTAATACCCTACTCCAGTGTGTGGCATGGTGGATTGCCTCTTGGGCCGATGATGAACAATACAAGGGAGAACAGCCTCGCGAGGGTCTGTTCTTGTGGTGGTGTTGTCCCTTTGGAGGGGTTGATTCTAGATGCCTAACTTATCTCTAGATTCCTATCCAGATCCCTATCCAGATGGCGCTACCCTGTGGGTGGCTAGTCCTATTTATAGGCAAAGGCCCTGGGCCTCTTCCCAAATATTGAGCGGGAAGGGCGCCAACAATTGGCCATTTTGAAGGGGAACATCTAGTACACTTATCTTGACTAAAGTTGGTCCTCGCCTGTCAAAGGCTCTGGTGGTGACGCCGACTTGGGCTCCACGGTGACCTCCATCCTGCCGTTGGACTGGTCTTGGTCTTGTTGCACCGAAATGGATGCCTTTGCTTGATGCTCTCGCCTGCGCTTGCTCCCCTTGCACCAAAGAGGAAAGAAGCACACTGCACGGGCTGGCGCCCGGCTGGCGCCCTTGGTCGTCATGACTTGCGTCATGGGCACCTCGCGAGGTACCCCGCCGTGAACTCTCCGCCTCCTCATGAGCCAGCCTGATGAGGCCGTGCCTGAGGAAGCTCCTTGTCGTCCGCCCCGCGAGGCTTGGCCCCTCGCGAGGGTCTTGAGCTTGTGTTGATGAAGATGGGCCGTGTTGGGCCCCCTTTGGGCCACGCCGTAGGCCGCAGGCAGGCAAGTCTAGGGACCCCCGTTCCGAGAACTCCGACAGTAGCCCCCGGGCCCAAGGCGCGCCCGGACTTGGCCGAGCAGAGAGGCGAAAGGGCAAGTGCGAAGCATCGCGGGCCCTAACAGCATGCGGCCTTGGGCGCCGCGTGGCGGTTGATTGGATGTGGGCGTCTCTGCAACCGCGCGAGTTGATAAGGAGCGGCATCTGCCCTAAGCCTCCTTTGCTCTCTTTAGTTGCTGCTCAGATCCCCTTTCTTGCGCCTCTCCTTCCTGCCTTCGAAATCTCCAGATCTACTCCACCCGCATGCCCTAGCCAGACATGGCGCCTCGCCAGGCCCCGGCAGGAGCTTGGTATTCGTCCGCCTTGGACTCGCCGAACGTGTCGGAGGCGAGCCTTGCCCAGGTGCGCCAGATGGCGGCGGCGCAGGGCGTCGACGGGGCAAAGGTGTTCAAGGCTGGCTCTGCCCTCCCCGAGGGCCAAGGGAGCACCTTCTATCTGCTCTTCGTGAGCGCCATTGTCGCCGGTCTGGTGCCTCCCTTCTCTGAGTTCTTCTTTTCTATCCTCTGCCATTATAACCTTCAAGCTCTGCACCTCCACCCCAACTCTGTCCTCCTTCTGGCAATCTTCGCCTACTATTGCGAGGCTCGCGTGGGGGTGAAGCCCTCAGTGGCCTTGCTGCGCCACTACTTCTCCCTCCGGCCCTCTCATGGTTCCGTCTCTGCGTGTGCGAGCTTTGTCGCATACGGCAGCTCCATCGCCATTTCGAACCCCGGGAAAAGGATTGAGGGCTTAAGGAGCAAGTGGGTCTTGGTTGATGTTGGGCGCGTCCACCCCCGGCTGGTCTTGCCCACGGGGCACCCCTCGAGCTCCAACGACTGGTCTCGAGTGGAGCTTGTGGATCCCCGTGCAAGGCTGGTGTTGGAGAAGATGGATGCGGATCTGAGGCCGGCCAGCATGGCGGCGGCGAAGCTGACTGGCACCTCACTGTTGAGGGAGTTCCTGGAGCATCAGCTGGCTCCGCTTCGTCAGTACTCGCTTCCGATGTGGAGGCCCCACCCGAGCCCCGCAGTCCTGGCCGATGAGGATCTGGCTGCGGTCCTCTAGTCTTTGGTCGGGGGCGACATGGCAAGGTTGGAGGGCGCTCCGACGCCCCTGTTCCTTTGTGAGGACTGGGAGCAGGTTGTGGGGTACATGCCCGTCTTCAACAGGGACGGGCCTGTGCCCGCGGAGGCTCCTGAGGACCTGGTGGACGTATCCTCCGGCGACTCCAGCGAAGAGAGGGAGGAAGGGGAGCGGGAAAAGGGGGCTGACTCCGAGGCAGAGTCAAGGGCTCCACCTCTTTGGCGCAAGTCCCGCGCTCTCCGCCTCTCTCTGAGTGACGACGACAAGGGTGATGACGAGCAGGGCGGCGGGAGCCTGCCCCTGGTCCCGAAGAAGGACCGGACTGGGCTGATCCCCCGCGGGTCCGCCCCAGCCCCGAGGCGATCCGCAGGCGCCCCAGATGCACCCACGCTACTAGAGGCTGATCCTTGCAACCGGCTCTCGGGCTTCAAGTACGGCCGGAGGCTGCTCGAGCTCGCGGGCGACGACCTGTAAGTGCTTGATCCTTGTCTTGTTTCTTGTTTCGTCGTTGAGGCCTGACGTTCATATCTCCCTGCTAGGCTGGCGCCCACGGCAAAGAAGCCGAAGGGGGCTCCTGAGACTCCGTCTGCGGCAGCGCCTCTGCTCGCGAAAGAAGATGGACATGACGCACGGGCCTCTCCTGCCCGGGCGTCCTTGCGAGGCCCTGCCAAGCCGGCTGGGGCGAGCTCGGCTCCTATGGCCCAGGCGACCCCCGAGGCGCCCCCGCTTGACGCCGCCACCACAGTCGCTGGGGCGCAGCAGGCTCCGCCTCAGGACACCGTGGTCACGCTGCCGTCTTCTCCTCCTACCCCGCGGCTGCTGCTTCCCCGTATCCTCCTACTGTCCTGGATCGTGCTGCTGCCGAACTGGACCGTCTGTGGCGGGATCTTTTGAGCGCCGACCCTCGTTTGGTGGCCGGGTGCTTGGAGCTAGCCTCTGGTTGGATTCGCTCCGATGCTTCGATTCGGGCGGCACTGGTCCAGGCCTCGACGGCCTGCGACGAGGAGAAGCAGGCCGTCCTTGGGGCGAAGGCTGCCCGTGACGCCGCCTTGGGGGAGGCGGCTAATGCCCGAGGTCATTGCAAGGTGCTGGAGCGCGAGCTGAAGGGCCTGCAGGACCGGCTCGCCGAGGAGACTCGCCTTCGCCAAGAGCAGGAGGACGGCATGAAGGCTCGCCAGGCGGCCGTCAAGGACTAGGACGCCAAGCTCAAGAAGCGCCATGACCGCCTAGGCGCGCTGGAGCAAGAGCTGGAGGCGAGGAAGGTTGAGTTGGACGACAAGGCACGGGTTCTTGCCGAGGATCGTGTGGCCTTTGCGGAGATGGAGGAGAAGGCCCACACTTCACTTAAGACGCTTTATGAGAGCGGCCTGGAGAGCCCGCTGGCCGGCGAGGAGGACAGCCGCGCCAAGCTGCTTCCTTTCCTGGTTCGTGCTCTTGAAGATGTCGCGCTTGGCCTTGGCCCTATGGCTGAGGCCGAGGCATGCGTCTTGCCTTCTGCGGCGCTGACGCGGGTCTTCACTCACATCTATCTTCGCGACCCCAACATCGACCTCGATAGCCTACTGGAGCCAGCGAGCAGCGAGCATGCCGCTTCCGCTGCTGAGGCCATGAAGGGTCGTGCGGAGGCTCTGCTGGGGAAATTCCGGGCCTTCAGCACCAGGCCGAAGCGGAGCGCTGCCAGCCCGGCAGCTCCACAAGGCGAACCCGCTCCGCGCAACTCCACGGCCGGCAAGTGACTCCGTTGTGGCTCCCGCCCTGCTTTCAGTTTCTACACATGTATTAGGCCTCAGGGAGGCGTTAAAACTTGCATTTGGTGCTATGATAACAGTATGGATTGTAATATTTGCTTTTGAAGTCCTTGAAATTTGCGCTATTTCCTTCCAAGTTGCTTGTGTCCTACGCCGGCAGAGCCCAGCCCCGCGCATACCTCAGCCGCAGTTAGCCCCGACCGGAAACCAGGACGGGTCCAAGGAGTGAGGGGCTACGTGACAAGTTAGGCTCCTGAGTCGCGATGCTCAGGAGTCCCCCTTGGCGCTCGAACAGCAAGTAGGGAGGTGAAATGTGGGGGTGGATCTACCATTCTATGTCTGCAGAGCCCGGCCCCGCGCATACCTCAACCGCCGTTAGCCCCGACAAGAAACCAGGACGGGACCAAGGAGTGAGGGGCTACATGACCAGTTAGGCTCCTGAGTCGTGATGCTCAGGAGTCCCCCTTGACGCTCAAACGGCCTTCATACCTTGGCTCCGCTCGAGGAGGGACGTGCGACGAACCAGGCCGGGGGGGGGGGCTGGCTGGGTGGCGTGCATCTGCGCATGACCCAGGCGTAGCCCCCGTGCCCAGCCCCCTCGCGTGGCACTCCCGAGGGGAGGCGTTGCGATGAGGCTAGACACTGAGCTCTGGGCTCCCTGAGGTTGATGCGGCCCGGGGGCCACCCTCAGTTGTTTATCACCAGCGCGGAGCATAGCGCTTCCGTATGTGTACGGGCATAGCCGCTCCTCGGCAGTGTCGTCAGCCAGCGCGGAGCATGGTGCTTCCACTAGTGCGTGGGACGGGGCTCCCCTTCGGGAGGAGCCCCCGGGGTGTGTATAGCCCCGCCCTGACACGTGGCTGGCACGGTAGGGCTTGACGAGGTGTATCTGGGCACCCGTGAGCTAGCGCGGGACTCACGGGGCCCTACCTCAAGGCGGGTTGCGCCTGGCTCTGGGCCTTATCTTGGAGTGTGTTCCTGCAAATTTGGCTAGATGCCGATGCTCTACGTCCTCGGGTCCTAGCTCTCGGGTTGGTCTCAGCCGTCGCTGGTATGCCAGGGCACGATGGGTTGGGCAGACCAGAGGGTGAGGGCGGGAGAGCCGGTAGGAGCCCTGAGTCGCGATGCTCAGGCACCCCCCTTTAACGCGCAAGCTGGATTAGATGTCGAAACTCTACGTCCTCGGGTCCCGGCTCTCGGACTGGTGTCAGCCGTCGCTGGTATGCCGAGGCGCGATGTCGTGGGCAGACCAGAGGGTGAGGGCTGGAGAGCCGGTAGGAGCCCTAAGTCGCGATGCTCAGGCACCCCCCTTTAACGCGCAAGCTGGGTTAGATGTCGAAACTCTACGTCCTCGGGTCCCGGCTCTCGGGCTGGTCTTAGCCGTTGCTGGTATGCTGAGGCGCGATGCCGTGGGCAGACCAGAGGGTGAGGGCCTGAGAGCCGGTAGGAGCCCTGAGTCGCGATGCTCAGGCACCCCCCCTTTAACGCGCAAGCTTGCGACATCCAAGAAGAAAAAGGTACCATGAACAGGCACCAAACAACAAGCATGACGGGTCTAAAACATGGCCCTAAGATAAATGCAAGAGGGGTACATGCCACTAGGTCTGACCCGAGCGGCTTGGGGATAATGCAGCCCGAGGGGCGCCCCCAGCAGAGTAAGCTAAGAACATGAAATAAAAGAGATACACGCCACATGGACGGACCTACGCGGCCTGGGAATAATGCAGCCCTGAGGGCGCTCCCAGCTGGAAATGAAACTAGAAAGATGTCACCTGATGACGCTGAAGACGAAGGGGTGTTGATGCAGCAGACTCGGTGGGCTGCGGGAGCAAATCCTCACGAGCCCCCAGGCCCTGGGGCCTCGGGAGGCTCCGGAGGCGCTGGTGGCTCCTTGCGGACCGTCTCCATCTCTACCAGGGCTGCGGAATGCCTGACCTCTTGAGCCTCCAGGATGGCCCTCATGATGCGCTGGTACGCAGCAGCCGCGTCCGGCGAGCCGTAAGGCATGCGAACATAGCTGTGAGGTGGACCCTCGTAGCGTCCCACTCGTGAAGGCCAGAGGCGCTTCTGAGACGGCTTGGTTGAGCCCTGGTATGTCGATCCAGACGCGCAGCCCACCATCCTCGCCTGGATGGGGGGCCACAGCGGGTAAGCGGTGGCTGCCTCTCATGACCCTTGACTCCTGTAGCTCCTGAATGGCCTTGCTGACGAACTCCTGAGGGTTTGGCCCTCCTTGCCTTGCTCCTTCTTGATGGAAACGTGCTTCGAAACACGCCTCCATGTGGTGCCCAAGCGACTCCCTCATGACCTTGGCGAGGTCGACGACCCTCCAGGGGAGAGCCCTCGAGCCCTGCCTGAGGAGGGCGTCGGGCGCGCTTCCCTATGCGATGGAAGGAGGTTCCCCCTGAGCAGGCGCGGGTCCTGAGGGACCTGCCTCCTGAGGGGCCAGGCCGGTCGATGTCTTCTTCTTCTTGGGGGCGGCCTTAGGAAGCCTCCTGCTTTCGCGATCCGGGTCTTCCAGTGATGCGTCCTGAAAGGCTCTCTCCAGGGAGCAAACTGCGTCTCTCTCTTCGCAGGGCACCGTGATGACTCCGCCACTTCCTGGCATCTTGAGGACGTTGTAGCCGTGGTGGGTTACGGCCATGAACTTGGCCAGCGCTGGGTACCCGAGGATGGCGTTGTACGGCAGGCGAATGTGGGCGACGTCAAAGTCGATGAGCTCGGTGCGGTAGTTGTCGCGTGCCCCGAAGGTGACAGGGAGGCGGACCTGCCCAATCGGGACCGTGGAGCCGTCGGTGACTCCGTAGAAAGGCTTGGTTGGCTAAAGCTGACTGTAGGGTACTTGGAGATTGTTGAATGTTTCCACGGACAGGACGTTGAGCCCTGCCCCGCCATCGATGAGGGTCCTGGTGACTAGCACGTTGCTGATGATTGGGGAACAAAGCATCGGGAGGACTCCAGCTGTGGCCGCGCACTTGAGCTGATCCGCTGAGCTGAACGTGATGGCACATGCCGACCACCTGAGAGGGCGCGTGGCCTCGAGCTTGGGGAGGACTACATTCACTTCGCGGGCGAACTGCTTGAAGATGCGCTGAGAGGCTGGGGCTTGAGCTCCGCCTAGGATGCAGGCGATCGCACGTGGTTCCTGGAAGCCCCCAGCCCCTTCGTCCTGATGACGGTCCTCATTTCTCCTTGGCTGCGGCGGTAGCGGGGGAGGCCTGCGTGACCTTGCGGGCGATCCTCGCGAGGCTGATCTCTCCAGCCTCCCTCGCGAGGCGGGTCCTGCCAGCGATCCTCGCGAGGTTGGTCGCGCCACCCTTGACGTGGGCCGCGGTCTTCCCAGCACCCTGCGTTCCTTCCTCCTCCTCGTCTGTAGCCCCGGTCGCTGCGGTCGGGACGCCGGCCAGTCCGTCCTTCACGCACAGCCCGGAGCTCTTGGCATTCATTGGTGTTATGGGTGTGGAGGTCGTGGTACACGCAGTACCGACTGTCCTTGGAGGATTCGGGTTGATCTCTGCCCCGCTTGGTGTCTGGTTCTGCCGCGAGCACGGCAGCCCCTTTGCGCTTCATGTCCTTGGCCTTGGGCTTCTTCTCTTCAGGGTCTGCGGCAGGCAACTCGAGGAGGGAGAGACGCCCTTCCTCAGCCCTGGCGCACTTGGTCGCCAGGTTGAACAGCTCCAAGGAAGTGCATAGATCTTCATGCATTGCGAGCTCCTCCTTCATTTTGACGTCACGCACGCCGTCAGAGAAGGCTGAGATGATGGCCTCCTCAGTCACCTTGGGAATCTTGAGGCACGCGTTGTTGAAGCGCTGGATGTACTTCTGCAGGGTTTCCCCTGGTTGCTGCTTGATGCGGCACATGTGCTCACGGCGGGTGGCTGGTCGCGGGTACCCTGGAAGTTGGCGATGAAGCGGGTGCGCATCTCGTCCCAGGAGGAGATCATGCCTGAGGCCAGGTTCAGAAGCCAGGTGCGGGCCCCGTCCTTGAGATCCATGGGAAACCAGTTCGCCATGACCTTCTCGTCTCCGTTGGCAGCCTCGATGCCCAGCTCATAGAGCTGGAGGAACTCTGCAGGGTCAGCCGTGCCGTCGTAGCGAGGAGGCAGGTCTGGCTTGAACTTGTCGGGCCACGCGACGGTACGTAGCTCGGAGGTGAAGGCGCGGCAGCCCGCTGTGGCCATAGGAGGCCTTGGAGGACGAAGGGCTCGGTCCTGCGGGTCCCCGTGCGCCGCAGCGCAGGGTCTTGACGTGCTGGAGCAGGAGCGTGGTCGGGACGAGCCGGAGCAGGGAGCGCTCGGGCAGCTTCTCGAGGGCGAGGGACCTCTTGGTAGCTCTGGTCCTGCCGCGCTGGTTCCTGACGGGGCGGGTTCCGCCCAGGGGCCGCGCGCCTTGGAGCCAGGGCGCCTTCTTGAGGGGGAGGCGGCTAAGGCGCCCTTGGATCTTCATTGCCCGCGCATGGCGGGGCGCGGTGCAGCGAGAAAGATGGCACGGGGGAGCCCCCAGCGGCGCAGACGAGTTCGGCGACTCGGTCGAGCCATTCTTTGTAGACGTCGTTGACTGGGCGGTAGCGCAGGAGCTCGTTTGCCGCGATGAGCGCAGCTCGAGCCTCCATGGCCTCGCGGGGCGCGCGGGACGAAGAACCAGCGGGGGTGAGCGAGGGCGTAGAGGTGCGGCCTTCTCGCCTCATGGACGGGTGCTGGGACGATGCTTGCTGCTTGTTCCCCGCCGGGCCGGTGGTGGCGTTGACGGTAGGCGACGGGGAACGACGGGGGCGCCCGCCGATGGGAGCCGTCTGGGCGACACGAGAAGCGAGGGTGGCTCGGCGCTAGGCGCGAACCCGGCGTGCGTCAGACATGGACGCGACGGTCGGAAAAGAACAGGGTGACGGAAGACAAATTCCGAAGCACCCCTACCTGGCGCGCCAAATGTCGGATTTAGGGTTCCGGCAGACCCTTGAGGTTTGAACACTGGGGTGCGCGCGGAGGTTTCGCCTTCTACCTACCTGTTCCTCGCCGAATCGCTAGGATCTAAACTACGAGAAGAACAACACAAGAGACACAGGGTTTATACTGGTTCAGGCCACCATTGTGGTGTAATACCCTACTCCAGTGTGTGGCGTGGTGGATTGCCTCTTGGGCCGATGATGAACAATACAAGGGAGAACAGCCTCGCGAGGGTCTGTTCTTGTGGTGGTGTTGTCCCTTTGGAGGGGTTGATTCTAGATGCCTATCTTATCTCCAGATTCCTATCCAGATCCCTATCCAGATGGCGCTACCCTATGGGTGGCTAGTCCTATTTATAGGCAAAGGCCCTGGGCCTCTTCCCAAATATTGAGCAGGAAGGACGCCAACAATTGGCCATTTTGAAGGGGAACATCTAGTACACATATCCTGACTAAAGTTGGTCCTCGCCTATCAAAGGCTCTGGTGGTGACGCTGACTTGGGCTCCACGGTGACCTCCATCATGCCGTTGGACTAGTCTTGGTCTTGTTGCACCGAAATGGATGCCTTTGCTTGATGCTCTCGCCTGCGCTTGCTCCCCTTGCACCAAAGAGGAAAGAAGGACACTACGCGGGCTGGCGCCCGGCTGGCGCCCTTGGTCGTCATGGCTTGCATCATGGGCACCTCGTGAGGTACCCCGCCTTGAACTCTCTGCCTCCTCGTGAGCCAGCCTGATGAGGCCGTGCCTGAGGAAGCTCCTTGTCGTCCGCCCCGTGAGGCTTGGCCCCTCGCGAGGGTCTTGAGCTTGTGTTGATGAAGATGGGTCGTGCTGGGCCCCCTTTGAGCCACGCCGCAGGCCGCAGGCAGGCAAGTCTGGGGACCCCCGTTCCCAGAACACCGACAATAATGCTAAGCTAACGAATGGGTCTTGTCCATCACATCATTCTTCTAATGATGTGATCTCATTCATTAAATGACAACACATGTCTATGGTTAGGAAACATAACTATCTTTGATAAACGAGCTAGTCAAGTAGAGGCATACTAGGGACACTATGTTTTTTCTATGTATTCGCACATGTACTAAGTTTCCGGTTAATACAATTATAGCATGAATAATAAACATTTATCATGATATAAGGAAATAAATAATAATTGTATTGTTGCCTCTATGGCATATTTTCTTCAGTCTCCCACCTGCACTAGAGTCAATAATCTAGTTCACAACGCCATGTGATTTAACATCAATAGTTCACATCTATATGTGATTAACACCCATAGTTCACATCGCCATGTGACCAACAACTAAAGGGTTTAGTAGAGTCAATAATCTAGTTCACATTGCTATGTGATTAACACCCAAAGAGTACTAAGGTGTGATCATGTTTTGCTTATGAGAGAAGTTTAGTCAACGGGTCTGTCACATTCAGAGTTGTATGTATTCTGCAAATATTCTATGTCTACAATGCTCTGCATAGAGCTACTCTAGCTAATTGCTCCCACTTTCAATATGTATCTAGATTGAGACTTAGTGTCATCTGGATCGGTGTAAAAGCTTGCATCGACGTAAGTCTTTATGACAAACTCTTTATCACCCCCATAACCGAGAAACATTTCCTTAGTCCTCACTAAGGATAATTTTGACTGTTGTCCAGTGATCTACTCTTAGATCACTATTGTACCCCCTTGCCAAACTCATGGCAAGGTACACAATAGGTCTGGTTCACAGCATAGCATACTTTATAGAACCTATGACTGAGGCATAGGGAATGACTTTCATTCTCTTTCTATCTTCTGCCATGGTCGGGCTTTGAGTCTTACTCAACTTTACACCTTGTAATATAGGCAAGAACTTCTTCTTTGACTGATCCATTTTGAACTTTTTCAAAAACATGTCAAGGTATGTATTCATTGAAAAATCTTATCAAGCATCTTGATCTATCTCTATAGATCTTGATGCCCAATATATAAGCAACTTCACCGAGGTCTTTCTTTGAAAAACTCCTTTCAAACTCTCCTTTATGCTTTCCAGAAAATTCTACATCATTGCCGATCAACAATATATCATTTACATATACTTATCAGAAAGGTTGTAGTGCTCCCACTCACTTTCTTGTAAATACAGGATTCACCGCAAGTCTGTACAAAACTATATGCTTTGATCAACTCATCGAACCATATATTCCAACTCCAAGATGCTTGCACCAGTCCACAGATGGATCGCTGGAACTTGCACACCTTGTTAGTACCTTTAGGATCAACAACACCTTCTGGTTGCATCATATACAATTCTTCTTTAAGAAATATCCATTTAGGGAATGCAGTTTTGACATCCATTTGCTAGATTTCATAATATATGGCAACTGCTAACATGATTTGGACGGATTTAAGCATCGCTACAGTTGAGAAAATCTCATTGTAGTCAACACCTTGAACTTGTCGAAAAACCTTTTGCGACAACTCGAGCTTTGTAGATAGTATCACAACTATTAGCGTCCGTCTTCCTCTTGAAGATCCATTTATTCTTAATGGCTTGCCGATCATCGGGCAAGTCCACCAAAGTCCACACTTTGTCCTCATACATGGATCCCATCTCAGATTTCATGGCCTCAAGCCATTTCGCGGAATCTGGGCTCATCATCGCTTCCTCATAGTTCATAGGTTCATCATGGTATAGTAACATGACTTCTAGAATAGGATTACCGTACCACTCTGGTGCGGATCATACTCTGGTTGACCTACGAGGTTCGGTAGTAACTTGATCTGAAGTTTCATGATCATCATCATTAACTTCCTCACTAATTGGTGTAGGCATCACTGGAACTAATTTCTATGATGAACTACTCTCCAACTCAAGAGAAGGTACAACTACCTCATCAAGTTCTACTTTCCTCCCACTCACTTCTTTCGAGAGAAACTCCTTCTCTAGAAAGTATCCATTCTAAGCAACAAATATCTTGCTTTCGGATCTGTGATAGAAGGTGTACCCAACAGTTTCTTTTGGGTATGCTATGAAGACGCACTTCTACGATTTGGGTTTGAGCTTATCAAGTTGAATTTTTTTCACATAAGCACCTCAGCCCCAAACTTTAAGAAACGACAACTTTGGTTTCTTGCCAAACCACAGTTCATAAGGCGTCGTCTCAACGAATTTCGACGGTGCTGAGGGAGTCCTGGATTAGGGGGACCTCGGACAGCTGGACTATATGCTTATGCCAGACTGTTGGACTATGAAGATACAAGATTGAAGACTTCGTCCCGTGTCCGGGTGGGACTCTCCTTTGCGTGGAAGGCAAGCTTGGCAATTTGGATATGTAGATTTCCTTCTCTGTAACCGACTCTGTTGTAACCCTAGCCCCCTCCGGTGTCTATATAAACCGGAGGGTTTAGTCCGTAGGACAAGAACAATCATAACCATAGGCTAGCTTCTAGGGTTTAGCCTCTACGATCTCGTGGTAGATCTACTCTTGTAATACTCAGATCATCAAGATCAATGAAGCAGGAAGTAGGGTATTACCTCCATAGAGAGGGCCTGAACCTGGGTAAACATTGTGTCCCCCGCCTCCTGTTACCATTAGCCTTAGACGCACAGTTCGGGACCCCCTACCCAAGATCCTCCGGTTTTGACACCGACATTGGTGCTTTCATTGAGAGTTCCACGGTGTCGTCACAGTAAGGCTTGATGGATCCTTAAATCATCTACAATGATGTGATCCAGGGTGAGGTTTTCCTCCCCGGACAGATCTTCGTATTCGGCGGCTTCGCACTACGGGCCAACTCACTTGGCCATCTGGAGCAGATCGATAGCTACGCCCCTGGCCATCAGGTCAGGTTTGGAAGCATGAACTACACTGCCGACATCCGTGGAGACTTGATCTTCGACGGATTCGAGCCCATGACAGGTGCGCCCAATAGTCGCGATGAGCATGACTTAGATCTATCATCGGACGTTGTTCAGGAGATCACACATGCAGGCGCCCGGCCTTAAATCCGGAGCAGATCATGCCATCCGGGGACGGGTGGATGGACCCCGCCACGCAGGCCGCACACTCAGCGGCAATTGAGCTGAACACAGATCTCACATCCAAGGAGGACTGTGTCTTCGGACCCTCGGACTCGTCTCCGGACAAGGGCTCCGAACCGTGTGCATTCGTGCCCACCAAACCTGACTGGGCACCGATCATGGAGTTTAGCTCCGCAGATATCTTTCAGCACTCGCCCTTAGGCGATGTGCTAAACTCGTTAAAATCTCTCTCCCTGTCAGGAGACTCTTGGCCGAACTATGTCCGGCTTGAGTGGGAAGCGGACAACGAAGAAATTCGTTACCCACCCATCACCCACTTGATAGCCACTGTCGACGACTTAACCGACATGCTTGATTTCGACTCCGAAGATATCAACAGTACGGACGACGATGCCGGAGAAGAACAGGAACCACCGCCCAGAGGGTGCTGGACAGCCACCTCATCATACGATATATATATGGTGGACACACCCAAAGAAAGCAACGGCGATGAGGCAATGGAGGATAATCCCCTTGAGAAACAATCTAAGCGCCGGCGTCAGCGGCACCGCTCTAAGACCCACCATAAAAAAAACAGCGATACCGGCACAAGAGACAATAGCACTCTGGATGATGCCGAAGACGAAAACAATCCCGCCCAGCCAAGCTTCGAGCAAGTCGTACAAGAGGATGGGCAAGCTAGCCCTGATGAACAAGCAATGGATGGAGACTTGGAGGATGACAATTACATGCCCCTCTCCGAAGACGAGGTGAGCCTTGGCGACGAAGAATTTATCGTGCCTGAGGATCCCGTCGAGCAGGAGCGCTTCAAGCGCCAGCTTATAGCCACTGCAAAAAGCCTGAAGAAAAAACAGCAGCAGCTTCAAGCTGATCAAGATCTGCTAACTGATAGATGGGCTGAGGTCCTGGTAGCCGAGGAATACGGACTCGAGCGCCCAACCAAAAGTTACCTGAAGCGCAGGTTGTTACCTCAATTCGAGGAGGAGGCACTGGAGCCTACACTACCAGCACAGGATACGGCTGACCAGCCACCTCGTGGCCGAGACAAAGCAGCGTATAAGCCCGAACACCACCCCGCACCCCGTCGCCAAACAAACAAAAACACAAAGGCCCGGGGCTACACGCGGGACCTGTGAGACGAGTTGGAAAATAATGCAGGACAATCAAGATCGATCTATGGATCACGGGGGTGTGCCCCAACGCGTGACAATGACCGCTGTGCCGGATATACTACATATGAATCCGGCTGGGCTGAATACAACCAACCAGACTCATTTGAACTGCGTCGTGATGTAGCCCGGCATAGATGCGCTGCACACCCCCTATGCTTCACTGACGAAGTAATGGAGCATGAGTTCCCAGAAGGGTTTAAACCTGTGAACATCGAATCATATGATGGGACAACAGACCCCGCAGTATGGATTGAATATTTCCTTCACATTCATATGGCCCGTGGAGATGATCTACATGCCATCAAGTACCTCCCACTAAAGCTCAAGGGACCGGCTTGGCATTGGCTGAATAGCCTGCCGGCAAACTCCATTGGTAGTTGGGATAACCTAGAAGAAGCATTCCTTGAAAACTTCCAGGGCACTTATGTGCGACCCCAGGACGTTGATGACTTAAGTCACATAACCCAACAGCTCGGTGAGTCAGACAGGAAATTCCGCACTCTGTTCTTAACTAAAAAGAACCAAATTGTCGACTGTCCGGATGCCGAAGCCCTAGCGACCTTTAAGCACAACATCCGTGACAAGTGGCTTGCCCGACACCTCAGCCAAGAGCAGCCAAAATCCATGGCAGCCTTTACGACACTCATGACCCGCTTTTGTGTGGGCGAGGATAGCTGGCTAGCTCGTAGCAACATCGTCTCAAGCAAGCATGGGACTTCTGAACCAAGAGATAACAACGGAAAGCCCAGACGCAGCAAACACAAGCATTGTAATAATGGCGACAACGCAGAAGACACGACCGTCAATGCCGGATTCAGCGGCTCTACTACCGGTCAAAGGAAGAAACAATTCAAAAGAAACAGTCCGAGCACGTCCAGTTTGGACCGTATACTCGACCGTCCATGCCAAATTCATGGCACCCCAGGAACACCAGCCAACCATACCAACAGAGAATGCTGGGTCCTCAAACAAGCCGGCAGGTCAGGTGCCGAAAACAAGGAGAAGGGGTCACAAAGCAATGATGATGACGAGGAGCCCCGACCACCGAACACAGGAGGGCAAAAGAAGTTTCCCCCGCAAATCAAAACGGTAAACATGATAAACGCCACCCATATTCCCAAGCGGGAGCGAATGTGCACACTTAGGGATGTCGACACAATGGAGCCAGTCGCCCCAAAATATAACCCATGGTCGTCCGGCCCGGTCACCTTTGACCGTACAGATCGTCCGGCCAATACGAGTCAGCGCAATTCAGCCGCACTAGTCCTTGACCCAATAATTGACAGATTCCACCTCACACGAGGCCTTATGGACGGAGGCAGCAGTCTGAACCTACTGTATCAGGACATAGTGTGCAAGATGGGTATCGATCCTTCAATGATCAAACCCACTAAAACCACCTTTAAAGGTGTTATACCAGGTGTGGAGGCCCGTTGTACAGGCTCCATCACTCTGGAGGTAGTCTTCGGACCACCGGATAACTACCATAATGAAGAGTTAATCTTTGACATCATCCCTTTTCGTAGGAACAATCATGCATTGCTCAGGTGAACTGCGTTTGCTCGATTCAACGCGGTGCCACATTATGCCTACCTTAAGCTTAAGATGCCCGGTCTGCGCAGCGTCATAACAGTTAATGGCAAGGCCGAACGCTCCCTCTGTGCCGAAGAGTAAACCGCCGCCTTAACAGTAGAAACACAGAGTGGCATCTCTCAATCGAACCTTGAGTCGATAGCCAAGCTTCCGGACACCATCAAAGGAGTCCGAACTACTTCACGGTAGGATAGCCCGACTCGTCAAGAGCTCAATCAAATACTCCGCAGTAGATGGAGGCAAAGCTAGGATAGGCCACGCAACGCGGCTTAACCGCTCCGTGGCAAACAAACATTTTTTGCATTTTCTTTGCAGGTCCGCTCTTGCTTAGGCCACGACTGGCGACATGGTGGCCAGACCCATGAACGGACGAATATACCAAGAAGGGAAACAACTCGAACGCGTTAGGGAATCCTTAGATATTCCCCTCGATGACCATCTGATTACAAGCCGGATTCGCACACAGCCTCCCCCACCTGGTCTCAACAGGTTTCGAAGTCATATTTCTTTTTATCACATTACCTGTACTCGCACGCGTCGACGTATTATTCAATTACAACATGTGGCTTTATATGACGCTCATTTGCTGTTGTTTCTTATTGACACTCTTTGTCAAATGGCATCCGTACACTACGATATGCCTTAATATGCCAGGGGCCTCGTTGTACCCATAATACGGCAATAAAGTCCGGACACCCTCACGGTCGTTCGGCACCCCGAACTTATAGCATTATGTGCATCGGCTCCGAATCATGTCTTGGGTCAATAGTTGGGTTGCTCGACTCCTGTGCTTGCTACACTACGTTCCGCTATATTGGCTAGGGTAGTAAAGGGAGAACTACTGCGATTGCGTCCCGGTTCTTCTGGACGAGCGCCTCAGTAGAGAAAGCCGAAAAGTGATTGTCATGATACGGCGAGAGTTGGTTAGCTGTTCGAGAGGTTACAAAATCTTTAAGGATTTCTTCCGCACTATGCAATAACTAATGCAGCGTGCGATGGATCGGCTTTCTCTCCCGGCCAGGTGCTTATAGAGCCCCTAGTGCGGTCTTCCAAACACCAGGGGCTGCGCCTACCTTTCTTTTGTCAAACTCCTATGGCTAAGTGAGGGTGATAAAGCCTTATATTTTGATTGACTGGTTCGTTGCGCTGAACACCTCCTTCAAGGACCCAAAACTGGGGTAAAGAGTGCTCAGGTTCATCCCGAACACCCCCGTGTTTCCTACATGGGGGCAGAAGCCGACGACTGGCCAACTCTCAGGTTAATATATAAAACAGCCGCATAGGAGGTAAAATTTCCAAAATAACAGGCATTATATCATTTAAATGACCTTGTTCAAACATTACATGGGACAACATGAATGTATTCATGTGAATATAATGTCCTTGGCACATTGCTCCGCTACAAGGCGAGATCCTTTCAGGACACTATCATAATATAACTCGGGCTTGCGGTGATCCTTCCCCTCAGGCGGTCCCTCGGTCATCAGCTTTTCAGCATCCATCTTCGCCTAGTGCACCTTTGCGCGAGCGAAGGCCATTCGCGCACCTTCCATACAGACCGACCGCTTGATGACTTCAAGTCATGGGCAGGCACTCACCAGCCGCTTCACGAGTCTGAAGTAGCTACTGGGAATCGGCTCAGCAGGCCATAGCCGGATAATTAAATCCTTCATGGCTAGTTTGGCCGCCTTATGCAGTTCGATCAGCTGCTTCAGTTGATCGACAAAGGGCACTGGATACTTTGGCGCCAGATACTGCGACCAGAAGAGCTTCTCGGCAGTGCTCCTTTCTTCGGCTCGACAGAATTGTGCGGCATCAGATATGCTGCGTGGCAGTTCTGCAAATACCCCTCGAGAAATCCGAATGCGATTAGTAACGTGATTTTCTCCCTTCAAATATTTTGCTTTGCATAGAAAAAGCCTTACCCACCGTGATTTTCCTTGCCTCCTAGATTTCCTGCAGGGCGCCTTGGGTTTCCTCCCGGGCATCGCGTGCGGCTTGCCGAGCCTTGGTGAGTTCGGATTCTTTATCTGTTAAACTCTGCTCCAAGGTCTCACATTTATTCACGGGCTCTTGGAGCTCTTGCTCAACTTCAATAACCCTGGCCTCATGCTTTTCACGAAGAGCCTTCTCCGCGGCTGCCTTCTTCTCGGCCTCGACCACAGCCTTCTTAAGAGCCTCAACTTCGGCCGTCGCCCCTAGAGCACATCATAAAATATTTTCATCATACTTAGTTATTCATTCGCGCTGAACGCGAACAAGGTTTATTGCATACCTCGGTTATCCTCCAACTGCTTTTTCAATTGGCCAAGCTCTTCTTCGGCCCACTCCAGACTCTGCTTCAGTCCGGTGACTTCCGCAGTATGAGAGGCGGCAGTCGCTACAGATACCTGCTTATAAAAAAGAGGGAGAGGTGCCATAAGGTGAGTCTCCTGCGAACACATATTTGATCCTCTGTCTGGTTCTTTCTTTCAAACATCGAACAGTGTATCAGGGGCTACTACCTATACTATAACACTCTCTGAAACCTCACAACATACCTCAAAGCCCGTTACAAGGCTGATGCAGGCTTCGTTCAGCCCGCTCTCAGTGGACCGAATCTTCTCAATCACCGCACCCATAAGGGCACGGTGTTCTTCAATGATGGAGGCGCTCTTCAGCGCCGCGGACAAGGTATCCTGCACCTCTGGTTGGGCAGAGGTTGCTGATGGAACAGGCGCACTCCCTCCTGTCGAGGGAGGTTGCCTGCCTGATTCCGAGCCGTATCGGTCTCCAGAATTGTGTCCGGCTGGGGGCCGAATCCAAGATGGCCCCCGTTGTCGGTGTCCATGGGAGCTTTGACTCCCGCGTGTCCGGCCATCAAAGTCTGACCCCCTGGCGCCGCCTTGACGGTCTTTTCACCCCCTCCTTGGCCTAGGTCCCTGTGGGGCGATGCCTCGGTGTCGTTCCCGTGTTTTGGGCAGGGGGCCTTCGGGGGTGTCCCGCTGTTCATAGCGTCCGAGCCCAGTAAATCCTCCGATGAGGATTGTTCGGCGCAGGACCTCGCCGGACTACAAAAAAGAGTGGCTTAATGATTAAACATCATACAATAGTGAGTCTGGACGCGCAAACGTGTCCAGATTTTATATACTCATGATTTCACCAGGGGCTGGACCCTGGGATCCCACTCCGGGCTGCTGTCGGTAGCGGTGGCGGATTCCTCCAGAAGGGAAGTTTTTCCCTTCTTAGGCGACTCGGCCACCAAGTTTGTAGAGGCCGTCCTTTTCTTTCCTCCCCTCGCTGAGGGGGGTTGGATTTCCTCCTCTTCCTCATCCTCCTTGGAGGAAGAATGGGCCTCGGAGTCTTCCGATACTGTGTCTGAAGTTCCTCGGCGACGACCCGTGCCCCTGGTCTCTTGAACCTCTTTCCCGGTTTTCTTCTTCGGTGCCTTGTAAGGCACCGGGACCAGCATCTTCGTCAGAAGTGGGCCGGCTGGTTCTTCTGGCAACGGGGCCGGGCAGTAGATCCATCATACCTTCTTCGTCCAGCCCTAGGAGAGTTGTGGAAAAATACATTAAGCGTTTCCTTTGGATTATACAGATAAAGCATGTGACTTGCCAACATACGGAGACTTACCGAACTCGCAGGTCGGGACCGTTGATACCCGCGGTCCTCGGCAGAGTCCGGCCACAATTCGCTGGACTTAAAAAGCACTTTCCATATGTCTTCGTGCGATGAGTCGAAGAACCCTAGTAGGGTCTGGTGCTTGGCTGGGTTGTACTCCCATAAATGACAAGCCATGTGTTGGCAAGGGAGAATTCGGCAAACTAACATCACCTGTACAACATTGACAAGTTTGATATTCTTCTCTTCCATGCCCTTGACGCGCGTCTGGAGCACCGACAACTCAGGCGAAGACCAGTTCAGGCCCTTCTTGGGCGAAGATGTAAGTCGTAGTGGGGCTCCGGATCGAAATTCGGGAGTTGCAGCCCATTTGGTGTCGCTTGGCTCAGTGACATAGAACCTGTTGTTGCCATCCCTTGACGGAATCATTGAAGGTACCTGTAGCCATGTGGCGTTGGGCATCTTGCTCACCATGGCTCCTCCGCACTCAGCGTGCTCGCCGCTCACCACCTTGGGCTTCACATTGAAAATCTTCAGCCATAAGCCAAAGTGTGGGGGGATGCGGAGAAAGGCCTCGCACACGATGATGAATGTCAAGATGTTGAGGAAGGAATTGGGGGATAGATCGTGAAAATCGATCCCATAGTAATACATAATGTCACGAACGAATGGGTGGATGGTAAACCCTAGCCCGTGGACAAAATGAGGAAGGAATACAACCCTCTCGTGGGGTTCCGGAGTAGGGACGATCTGTCCCGCCGCCGGGAGGCGGTGCTTGATCTTCTTGGCTAGATACCCGGCCTCCCGAAGTTTCTTGATGTCCTTCTCCCGGACGGTAGAGGCCATCCACTTGCCTCCCGCTCCTGATCCAGACATTTTCGGAGGGCCCTTGTGGGCGGAGAAGGTGAATGCTTGGGCGCTGGAGCTCGAGCGAGAGGGAATGGATGAGCAGAGGAAGAAGAAGGCGTGGTTGAAAAAGGGGAGTCCTTATCTCCTTATAAAGGCTGCAGGGATCCTGCGCCTCCCCACTTGCCCTCGAAACTCGCTTATCTCCCAAGCGCTGTGATTAATGTCGCGGTTGGGTTACCCACACCCGTATTGATGAGTATCCCGTGATAAGGGGACACGATCTCTACTTCGACAAGACGTGCCTATGAAACCGCCTCGCAAGATGTGCAATAGCAGGTTTAGAAAAACGGTTCGAATAATGACCGGGCCGCGGCGTGATGTCACGCTATGAAAAGTTGTCAGCAGATTAGACTTGTGGAATATTGTGCTCTCTACGATGGTATGTGGAATTTGTTTTGCAGAGCCGTACATGATCCTTGTGTTCAAAATCTTCTTTGGAGTATTCGGAGAAGGAACCCGCGTTGCAATGCCGAAGACAATCTGCGCGCCAGACTCATCGTCATTGAAGCCTGGTTCAGGGGCTACTGAGGGAGTCCTGTATTAGGGGGTCCTCGGACAGCCGGACTATATGCTTATGCCGGACTGTTGGACTATGAAGATACAAGATTGAAGACTTCATCCCGTGTCCGGGTGGGACTCTCCTTTGCATGGAAGGCAAGCTTGGCAATTCGGATATGTAGATTTCCTTCTCTGTAACCGACTCTGTTGTACGCCTAGCCCCCTCCGGTGTCTATATAAACCGGAGGGTTTAGTCCGTAGGATAAGAACAATCATAACCATAGGCTAGCTTCTAGGGTTTAGCCTCTGCGATCTCGTGGTAGATATACTCTTGTAATACTCATATCATCAAGATTAATCAAGCAGGAAGTAGGGTATTACCTCCATAGAGAGGGCTCGAACCTGGGTAAACATTGTGTCCCCCGCCACCTATTACTATTAGCCTTAGACGCATAGTTCGGGACCCCCTACCCGAGATCCGCCGGTTTTGACACCGACAGGTGCCCTGTTTAACATGAATGCAGCTTTCTCTAATGCATAACCCCAAAACGATAGTGGTAAATCGGTAAGAGACATCATAGATCGCACCATATCCAATAAAGTACAGTTATGACGCTCGGACACATTGTGGTGTTCCAGGTGGCGTGAGTTGCGAAACTATTCCACATTGTTTCAAATGAAGACCAAACTCGTAACTCAAATATTCTCCTCTATGATCGGATCATAGAAACTTTATTTTCTTGTTACGATGATTTTCCACTTCACTCTGGAATTCTTTGAACTTTTCAAATGTTTCAGACTTATGCTCCATTAAGTAGATATACCCATATCTGCTCAAATCATCTGTGAAGGTAAGAAAATAACGATACCCGCCACGAGCCTCAACACTCATTGCACCGCATACATCGGTATGTATTATTTCCAATAAGACATTAGCTCATTCCATTGTCCGGAGAATGGAGTTTTAGTCATGTTGCCCACATGGCACGGTTCACAAGTATCAAATGATTCATAATCAAGTGATTCCAAAAGTCCATCTTTATGGAGTTTCTTCATGCGCTTTACACCGATATGACCCAAATGGCAGTGCTACAAATAAGTTGTACTATCATTATCAACTTTGCATCTTTTGGCATCAATATTATGATTATGTGTATCGCTACAATTGAGATTCAATAAACCATCAATATTGGGTGTATGACCATAGAAGGTTTTATTCATGTAAACAAAATAACAATATTCTCTGTCTTAAATGAATAACCGTATTGCAATAAACATGATCTAGTCATATTCATGCTCAATGCAAACACCAAATAACGTTTATTTAGGTTCAACACTAATCCCGAAAGTATAGGGAGTGTGCAATGATGATCATATCAATCTTGGAACCACTTCCAACATACATCGTCACTTCACCCTCAACTAGTCTCTGTTTATTCTGTAGCTCTTGTTTCGAGTTACTAATCTTAGCAACCGAACAAGTATCAAATACCCAGGGGCTACTACGAACACTAGTAAGGTACACATCAATAACCTGTATATCAAATATACCTTTGTTCACTTTGCCATCCTTCTTATCCACCAAATATTTGGGGTAACTCTGCTTCCAGTGACCATTTCCTTTGTAGTAAAAGCACTCAGTTTCAGGCTTAGGTCCAGATTTGGGCTTCTTCACGGGAGTGACAACTTGCTTGCCATTCTTCTTGAAGTTCCCTTTCTTTCCCTTTGCCCTTTTTTTGAAACTAGTGGTCTTGTTTAATCATCAACACTTGATGCCGTTTCTTGATTTCTACCTTCATCGATTTCAGCATCACGAAGAGCTCGGGAATCATTTTCGTCATCCCTTGCATACTATAGTTCATCACGAAGTTTCAGTAACTTGGTGATGGTGACTAGAGAACTTGGTCAATCACTATCTTATCTGGAAGATAAACTCCCATTTGATTCAAGTGATTGTAGTACCCAAACATTCTGAGCACATGCTCACTAGTTGAGCAATTCTCCTCCATCTTTTAGGTAAAGTACTTGTCAGAGGTCTCAAACCTCTTGACACGGGCATGAGTCTGAAATACCAGTTTCAGCTCTTGGAACATCTCATATGTTCCGTGATGTTTCAAAAACATTTTTGAAGTCCCAGTTCTAAGCCGTAAAGCATGGTGCACTAAACTATCAAGTAGTCATCATATTGAGCTAGCCAAACATTCATAACGTCTGCATCTGCTCTTGCAATAGGTCTGTCACCTAGCGGTGCATCAAGGACGTAATTCTTCTATGCAGCAATGAGGATACATCTCAGATCATGGACCCAGTCCGTATCATTGATACTATCATCTTTCAACTTAGTTTTCTCTATGAACATATAAACAACATATGGAAGCTATAACACGAGCTATTGATCTACAACATAGTCTGCAAAATACTATCAGGACTAAGTTCATGATAAATTAAAGTTCAATAAATCATATTACTTAAGAACTCCCACTTAGATAGACATCCCTCTAGTCATCTAAATGATCACATGATCCAAATCAACTAAACCATGTCCAATCATCACGTGAGATGGAGTAGTTTTCAATGGTGAACATCACTATGTTGATCATATGTACTATATGATTCACGTTCAACCTTTCGGTCTCAGTGTTTCGAGGCCATATCTGCGAATGCTAGGCTCGTCAAGTTTAACCCGAGTATTCTGCATGTGCAAAACTGGCTTGCACCCATTGTATGTGAATGTAGAGCTTATCACACCTGATCATCACGTGGTGTCTCGGCACGACGAACTGTAGCAATGGTGCATACTTAGGGAGAACACTTATACCTTGAAATTTAGTAAGGGACCATCTTATAGTGCTACCGCCGTACTAACAAAATAAGATGCATAAAAGATAAACATCACATGCAATCAAAATATGTGACATGGTATGGCCATCATCATCTTGTGCTCATGATCTCTATCACCGAAGCATCATCATGATCTCCATCATCACTGGCGCGACACCTTGATCTACATTGTAGCATCGTTCTCATCTCGCCAACTATTGTTACTACGACTATCGCTACTGCTTAGTGATAAAGTAAAACAACTGCATGGAGATTGCATTGCATACAATAAAGCGACAACCATATGGCTCCTACCATTTGCTGATAACTCTATTACAAAACATGATCATCTCATACAACAATTTACATCACATCATGCCTTGACCATCACATCACAGCAAGCCCTGCAAAAACAAGTTAGACGTCCTCTACTTTGTTGTTGCAAGTTTTATGTGGCTGCTACGGGCTTCTAGCAAGAACCGTTCTTACCTACGCATCAAAACCACAACAATTTTTCATCAAGTGTGATGTTTTAACCTTCAACAAGGACCGGCCGTAGTCAAACTCGATTCGACTAAAGTTGGAGAAACAGACACCCGCCAGCCACCTTTGTGCAAAAGCACATCGGTAGAACCAGTCTCATGAAATGTAATGTCGGTCCAGGCCGCTTCATCCAACAATACCGCCGAATCAAAGTAAGACGTTGGTGGTAAGCAGTATGACTATTATTGCCCACAACTCTTTGTGTTCTACTCGTGCATATAACATGTACGCATAGACCTATCTCGGATGCCACTGTTGGGGAACACAGCAATTTCAAAAAAAATCTACAATCACGCAAGATCTATCTAGGGGATGCATAGAAACGAGAAGGGAGAGTGTGTCCACGTACCCTCGTAGACCGAAAGCGGAAGCATTAAGTAACGCGGTTGACGTAGTCGAACATCTTCGTGATCCAACCGATCAAGTACCAAATGCATGACACCTCCGCGATCTGCACACGTTCAGCTCGATGACGTCCCTCGAACTCAGGATCCAGCTGAGGCCGAGGGAGAGTTCCGTCAGCATGACGGCGTGGTGACGGTGATGATGAAGTTACCGGTGCAGTGCTTTGCCTAAGCACTACGATGATATGACTGAGGTGGAAAACTATGGAGGGGGTGTCGGGGAAACTGATCCACGAACACCTATGGGACCGGCGGACCGGGACCCTTTCGGTTCGGCGGGGGGCGGAGATCGCACGAAGAGCGGATCGAGGCGAAGCACACGAGCATTTTACCCAGCTTCGGAGCTCTCCGGAGAGATAACACTCCTACTGCTGCTTGTCTAGTTGTATTATCTGGTGTTCTTGCTCTGGAGCGAGAGAGAGTGATGTGTTTTCTGGGCTACCAATGGATCAAAGCCGACTGTCTGAAGCTCCGAACCGAACCGAACCCCCCCTACATTGCACATGGGCCTCCTTTTATACGCTAAAGGGGTCACCGACAGGTGGCAACGCAGAGGAGGGTAAAAATGTAAAAAGCGAGGTAGTTGGTACAGTTGCTTGTACAGTGCATCCTACCTAACCCCGACAGCAGGGGACAAGGGCATTAAATGCCCGTCTAAGTCGCCCGAACAGTGCAGAAAAGGACCGTTAGAGGCGCCACCGTCCGCCATAATGGCGATCTTGTCAGCTTCGCATGCCACTGCGCACTGCTGGCTGCACAGCCTCCCGCCACGCGTGCCCAGAGAGGCCCCCAGAGCGACACGTTGGTGGATGTGCTGGAGCGTGGGCGCAGAGTGGCCGCCTGCCGCGGCAAGCGCCTTGCCGCTGTTGTTATCTTGCCGGGTGCAGAAGCTCGTCGCTCACCGGGCCCCGGGGTACCTTGTTTAGCCTTCCCGGCAAGCTCCTCTTGCCGGGGCCTTGGTGCCTTGCTGGAGCGCGTGGCGCATCGCGGCAAGTTCCTTGGAGCGCCTTGGTTGGCCTTCCCGGCAAGCTCCTCTTGCCGGGGTCTTGTCTCCTTAGCTTAAATACTTTGTTCTTGGATGGTTCCAAGGGAACCTTGGGGGATCTTGGCATTCGCCTGGCAAGCCTTTGCCGCGGGGTGCTGCAACTGCCCGTGCACAAGTTCGGGGTACTAGGGTACCCCTATTCTAGTACACCGACAGGAGCCCCCGGGCCTGGGCCAGACACGGTGCCGAGCGCTGTTGGGCCAGGCCCAAGACAGGGCACGGGCACACACGGGCTGGGCCACGCCAAATCTTGTTCCGTATCCACCGCACTCTCCCATAACGGGACGCGTTGAATGCGGCATCATGGGAGAGATCGTGGGTGGTTGTTTATTTGGAAGGCCGAAACGTCCGCCCCGTCCCTCTTTATAAGCAGAGGAAACAGGGGCAGTTCGTCCCCCCTTGCTAGTTGTTGCTACTCCTTCTTCACAAACTCCGCCGCTCCCCCCTTCTTCCCGAAGCCGAGAGAGCAGCGCTCCGCCCCCCATTGCCACCAGCATCACCACGCCGTCGACCTTCCCCACCACCTCCTCCATGGCCCCGAAAGCCGACAAGGGAAAGGGTGTGAAGTCGGCCGAGGCGCAGCGGCTCGCGGCGCTGCGGAAGGAGCGGGCGATCTTCACCCCCAGCTCGGCGTGCAGGAGCTGAGGGAGTACTTCTACCTCTTTTGGGCGACGGAGACGCGTGCGCATCCGCGCACGAGGGTACTCCCGGCCGCTGCCTCGGAGTCGGCTCCAAATGGGTACCCGTTCTTCCCGCTATTCTTCTATTGCGGGCTCTGCCCGCCCTTCTCGGAGTTCTTTTGTGACATTATGGACACATATGGCTTCCGCCTCCTTGACTTCACCCCCAATGCTGTCCTGACCATGGCGGTTTTCGCACACTTGTGCGAAAACTTTGTCGGAGTCCACCCTAGTGTAGCCCTTTTCTGCCACTTCTTCATACCTCGGGTAGAGAGAGGAGAGCCGCTTGCCGGAGGGATTGCCTGGGTCTCGAGAGTCGGCAAGAAAGAGGCGTACTTGGAGGGTGAGCTTCGCAGCAAGTGGGAGGAGTGGAGAGCGGAGTGGTGTTGGATCGTCGAGGAGGATCCGCAGCCCTTCACCGTCGTGCGCCAAACTCCAATAGTGCGCGGCAATGACTGGAGCAACATGGCCCCAGAAGACGAGAGGCTGAAGATCGCCATCACTAGGATTCTTCGCCTCAGGCTTGCCGGGCTCACCGTAGGTGCTGTCGGGGCAGATTTCCTCCGCCGCCGCATTGCCGCCCTGCAGGAGAGGAGGAGGCCCGCCTGGAAATCAAGAATTCGGCGAACATCATGAGGCTGCGGCCGGGCCTGAACTACAACTTCACTGTCTTGGAGTTGGACGCAATGCTCTTGGAATTATTCAAACGCGACCCCCAGCACCCATTCACACTGCCGAGGGGCGTAGTTCCTTTGTGCAATAACTCTTCGCTTGACCGGATCCGTGCCATGATGCCGTTGTGCGATTCACACGGCATCGTCCCAACTTGGCAAGAGCCTGCGGATGACATTGTGCGAGCGTTCTTTGACACCTTGGAGGAAGTGCCGGTTCGTGCCGACGAGCAGAAGAGCCTCACCCGTGACACCACCGACGAGGAGCTGCAGCTCATCGCTACTAGGGCGGAAGAGGCTGCGGCCGCAGCTGCTGCGGGTGTGTTTGGGTTTACTGTGGAGGAGGCGGAGGCTGCAGAGGCGACAAACCTTGCCGAACGCGCGGAGTTCATGGGCGAGGAGGAGCCTGCTAGTTTCGAAGCCGAGTCGAGCGAGGCCGGCGAGGAGGAGGCTGAACCTTCAGAGAGCTTGCCGCAGGCGGAGCCCCCGGCCCCGCCAAGGAGGCGCCTTCGCAGGGCCGGGGACGCAGCAGGGCGGCAGCCGGCTCCACAGCCACCGAGCCGCGCGACGCGCTCTACCGCGGCAAGCAGTCTTGCCGCGGGAGCGCCTCACGCAGCAGCGGCAACTGGAGCGGGATCTTCCTGGGCCGCTGCCACTGCCCCCGCCAAGCAGGCAAGGGATCCTACTCCTCCACCTCGCTGCACCGGAGGAGGGCCGGACTTCGATCTTTCCGCGCTCAGCTCCGACGAGGAGAAGAAGAGTGAGTTTCTTTGGTGCTCTTATAATCCTTCAATCTTGCTGTTTATATCTTGTATCTGACTTGCTCCAATCTGGACTCCTTTCTTTTCAGAACACTGGCCCAGAGAGCGGCGAAGAGGGCCAAGGCCGCGGTGATCGTCATCGAGGATGACCCCATCGTGTCGGCAGGAGGTGGGTCCGAGACCACCTTGACGGACCCGGCAATCACCCCTCGGAGCAGCCCCCAGCGCAGCCCCCAGCGTAAGTTCATAGTTTAGCCTTCTGCTGTCGGGCGCGCTTGAGTGCTTTTTCCTTTATTGATATCTTGCATGTTGACTTGTGCAGGAGCAGAGCAGCCTCATCAGGAGCGCCCGGAGGCTGGCCCCGAAGTGCCACCTGCTTCGACTGTGCCGCCAAGGGAGGAGTCCCCGGCAAGGGAGCGTTCTCCGGCAAGGGGGGACTCTCCGGCAAGGGATGGCACTGCTGATCCTGCGGCGACCAAGGCCGCAGCTGAAGATCTTGGCGCAGGTAATCCACTTGCCCAGAAACTTTCCCTTGGGTTCTGCTTCTTCTGTTATTCCTTTCTTAGATTTTTGATTGATTTCCCTCCCTTCTTCGTTCTTCAGACCCATCTTCGGCTGAGCCAATGGAGACAAAGGGCGCCGGCGAGGAAGGTGCCGGTGCTGATGTGACCGCCGGCGAGGAGGCCGCCGGGGCTGCTGCTGCGGAAGACGGCGAGGGGTCGGGCGATCGCACTGACGACCCTGAGGCCGCAGGAGCGCCGGGCGCTGCACCGACCGCCGAACCCTCTGCCGCTTCTGCGGAGGCGGGCTCCGAGGAGCCCCAGCCCGGCGCCTACTTGCAGGCCGGTGACAATATCTTCATCAAGCTGCCCTGGGCGTCGAGCTCCAGGGCACCGGTCGAGGGGGAGACTTTTGACGGGGAGGTGCTCGCCTCTGCTGGGCTGTCATTGGTTGACACGCCCGGCAGCAGCAGCGGCGAGGCTGAGGAGGAGCAGCTGCTGCGGAAGCTGCTGTCACTCTACCGCACCTAGCAAGCCAAGCTGGCTTCCCGGGAAGCGCTTGTCGCAAAGGCGGGGGTTGACATGGAGAAGCACGCGGAGGAGCCCAGGGGACAAAATCAAGAAGCTCTCCGGTCCCTGGCGCAGGAGCGGGAGCGAGTAGACGAGGAGCGCACGGCCTTTCTTCTCGAGAAGGCCGAGGCTGAAGAGAATCAAAGGCTGGCTGCCGAGAAGCAGTCCGCGCGGGAAGGTGAGCTAGTGCAGCGGAAGGCCCACCTCGATAGCTACGAGGAAGAGCTCGCCGAGCGTGAGCGAGCACTTGGCGGGGCGCTCAAGGAGGCAAAGGACGCCGCGGCAACTGCAGAGGCCGCCAAGAAAGAGCTAGAGGAGAAGGTGGCGCAGCTGGAGGCCGATATTGGGAAGAGCGGCGAGGAGCTTGCCACGCTCAAGCGTGAGCGCGAGAAGGATGCTGCCGCCCACGGTGAGCTGCAAGGCCTTCTCGCTGAAAGGGGCAAGGAGCTCAGCGCCGCCAAGGATTCCAAAGCAGACCTGGAGCTGAAGCTGGCCACGCTGACGCAGACGCTGGAGGCCGCCAAGGAGCGGGAGAAGACCTTGGCGGAGAAGGTCAAGGCTGACGCAGCGCTGCTGGAGAGCATTGCAGTCACCCAGAACTCGTTCAGAGACACAGTGGAGCACTGGACCAAAGGTCTGGTGAACACTGCCGCAGTCATCAACGAGGAGCTGGCGCAGCTGGGGATGGAGGACTTTGGGTATCCTTCCGACGAGAGCCTTCAATCCAGCGCCAAGCTCAGCCTATTCTTCAAGGGAGTGGTGACGGCACTCCAGCGGCTCCGGGAGAGGATCCCGAAGCAGCTGGCCGACGAGTCGCGCAAAATCTGCGCTGGGGTTCTCCAGAAGGTGCTGATGAAGGTGGCCTTCCGCAACCCAGGCCTCAGCTTCACCAACGTCCTCAGGTCCTTGCCGCCCGACGCCGATCTGGACACACTCAAGGCCCTTGTCGCACCCATTGTGGACAAGGTGAGCGAGATCAAGAGAGTCGAGGACGGGCGTGTAGATTAGGCCGCCCATTTCTTCTTTTCCCTTGTCGCTGCTAGTCATGTTATGAAAACAGTCTGTTAGAGCTGCGACAAGTTATCTTTGTAATATAACTTTATTTCTGTTATCAATTGCAATGTTATTTCCTCTACTAGATTCCTTCCCTTGTATGTTTTTACCCTACGCTTCTAGGGAACTTGCCGGCATAGGCGCCCGAGCCGCGAGCGCTGAGTGTGGGACTTCAGCAGCCTGCTGGCGGCACTGCTTCCGACAAGAAACCTTGTCGCGACTAGATGCAGCATGCTTAAGCTGTTGAGCGGACTCGAAACAAAGTAAGGGCGCAACTAGCCACGAGTTGGTTCCTCCGCGCACAAGTTTTCCATACAAATCAGGGTCGTTCGAGGAAGATAACTAAAAAATTTAAAAAAGTGATTGCTCAAACTTTGGCAACTTAGCTTTTCTGTCATTTGCTTCCCGGTAAGGCAAGTCCTTTTTTGAACGACGCCTGGCCCATACCACAATCTTCTCCTTCCCCCCCGGCAAACTTGTGTGCGAGAGAACCTTCTTTTCCTTTTAAGAGAAAAAGAAAGAAGAGAAAATAATAATATGGAGCTCTTCAGCTCGTTACTGCTTACCGGATGTAGGTGCTGCACAAAGTGTCAGATAATTGCATGCAAGAAAGGAACTAACGCATGAAATGGACAAGCTGTGCGGAGCACATGGGGTTTTACTTATGCACGGGATCTGCGCCCGGCTTTGTACAAAGGATTACATGCAACAGCGGCAAGACTTGTACAAAAGGTGGTTGCCGGAACGGGTTCCGGCAACCGCGCCTTATGGGAAAAACTTACAAAGATGTTCTATGTTCCAGGAGTTGCTCACTGGAATGCCATCTTCGGTCTCAAGGCGGACAGCGCCAGGCCTTGTGACTTGTCTCACCCGATAAGGGCCTTCCCACTTCGGCGTCAACTTGTTGGAATTCTTGGCGGATTGAACGCGCCGAAGAACAAGGTCGCCTTCCTCGAAGCTTCTGGCTTTAACTTTGCGGCTATGATAGCGGCGCAAAGCTTGCTGGTATCGAGCAGCTCGTACAGCAGCCTGAAGATGATCTTCCTCAAGGAGCAGCGCGTCGTCTTGCCGCAGCTGTTCTTGCTCAAGCTCATCATAAGCGAGCACTCGAGGTGATCCGTATACGAGTTCCGTGGGGAGAACTGCCTCTGCTCCATAGACTAGAGCGAAAGGTGTCTGGCCAGTGGCTCGATTTGGCGTCGTTCTGATTGACCAAAGAACCACCGGCAGCTCCTCGATCCAGTTCCTTCCGCATCTGTGCAGCCTGTCGAAAGTTCTGGTCTTGAGTCCGTGCAGCACTTCAGCATTTGCCCTCTCTGCTTGACCGTTGCTTCTCGGATGAGCAACAGAAGCGAAGCAGACCTTGGCGCCAAGGTCTTGGACGTACTGCATGAAGGTGCGGCTCGTGAATTGCGTGCCGTTGTCGGTGATGATCCTGTTAGGGATCCCGAAACGGCAAACAATCGACCTGAAGAACTTGACTGCTGACTGTGCTGTCACCTTCCTCACTGGCTGCACTTCCGGCCACTTTGTGAACTTGTCGATTGCGACGTACAAGTACTCAAAGCCCCCGACAGCTCGGGGGAAGGGGCCGAGGATATCGAGCCCCCAGACCGAAAATGGCCAGGATAAAGGGATTGTCTGGAGAGCTTGAGCTGGCTGGTGTATCTGTTTGGAGTGGAACTGGCACGCTTCACATTTGGTTACTTGTGCAGTTGCATCCTGGAGGGCTGTCGGCCAAAAGAAACCTTACCGGAAAGCTTTGCCGGCAAGTGCTCTTGCGCCTATGTGGTGGCCACATATGCCTCCATGTATCTCTACCAACAGCTTTTGTCCATCTTCCGGGCGAATACACTTCAATTTCACACCGTTGAGTCTTCTTCTGTACAGTATGCTATCGACAAACTGGTACATACTTGACTGCCGGGCTACTCTTTCCGCTTCTTCTTGTTCTTTGGGAAGTTCTCCTGTCTGAAGGAAATGGACAATCTGCTGTGCCCATGCTGGAGCCTGTGGCTCGACAACAAGGACTAAAGGCACATCTTCTGCTGCGGGAACATCTGCTTCTACGGCAAGGACTTGCGGCCCTGCCGGAGCTTGATGTTCCCCAGCAAGCTTGCCGGAGCAAAACTTGTCGGGAGCGTCTGCTTCAACGGAACAAACCATTAGGCTTGCCGGAGCAGACTGCCCCTCAGCATCCTTGGTGTTGATCTTGGGGACTTTCTTGGCGGCGGCTTCGGGGAGCTCTGCCGAAAAGTAGTCACCAGAAATCAACTTCCTCTTTTTGCTTTGTCCAGTTGATGGTGTTACGGATGGTTGAGTCAACTTAAGCACAAAGATCCCTGGTTCCACAGGTAACTTTAGTGCGGCGCACTTTGACAGGCCATCAGCAATATCATTCTGAGCTCTTGGGATATGCTCCATTTGTAGGCCGTCAAAGTGCTCCTCTAGCTTCCTCACTTCATCGACATACGCTTCCATCAACGGACTCTGGTAGTTCTTGTTCACTTGTCGGACGACAAGCTGTGAGTCACCCCTGACAATGAGCTTCTTAATCCCAAGGTCTGCTGCGATTCTGAGACCGGCAAGCAATCCTTCATACTCTGCAGTATTGTTGGTTGCTTGCTCTTTGGGAAAGTGCATCTGGACTACGTACTTAAGGTGCTCTCCGGTGCGTGCGACAAGCAGCACACCTGCACCGGCGCCTTGCAGCGAGAAGGCTCCATCGAAGTACATCAGCCACTCTTTGCTTGCCTCTTTGACGGGGATGCTCGTTTCTGGAATTTCTTCATCTGGGGTTGGCGTCCACTCTGCTATGAACTCTGCCAATGCTCTGCTTTGGATAGTTGAGGTGCTCTCAAACTTGAGGCCAAAGCTTGACAGTTCCAGCGCCCACTCGACAATCCTGCCTGTTGCTTCTGGATTTTGCAGTATCCTCTTCAGCGGAAAGCGAGTGACGACTGTGATCTCATGTGCTTGTAAGTAATGGCGCAGCTTTCTCGAGGCCATAAGGAGGCCGAAAAGCAACTTCTGCACACCATAGTACCTTGATCTAGCCCCCTGCAGAAGAGAACTGACAAAGTAAACTGGGCGCTGCACCATTCTCCTTGGCATCTCATCATGTTCCTGCGTAAACCCATGTTTGTCGGGACCAGAGCTTGTCGACGAAGCACCTGCTTGTCGCTGGATGGATCTGCCGTGGTTGTTGGCTCATCATCTGCCTCCCTCTCCGCCACTAACGCAGCACTAACCACTTGATTGGTTGCCGCTATATACAGCAGCAACTTCTCTTGCGGCTTAGGTGCGACAAGCGTTGGAGTGGAGGACAGGTATCTCTTCAAGTCCTGCAGCACAGCCTCCGCTTCCGGAGTCCATTTCATTGGACCTGCCTTTTTCAAAATTTTGAAAAATGGCAGGGCGCGCTCAGCAGATCTAGAGATAAACCTGCTGAGAGCAGCCACGCAACCGGCAAGCCTTCATACATCCTTGACGCGCTTTGGTGCTTCGATCTTCTCAATGGCTTTGATCTTGTCGGGATTGGCTTCAATTCCCCGCTGAGACACGAAGAACCCGAGAAGCTTGCCGGAAGGGACTCCAAACACGCACTTCTCGGGGTTAAGCTTGAGGTTGATCTTGCGCAGGTTTGCAAATGTCTCATCTAAATCTTGAATCAAGGTCGCTTTGTCCTTGCTCTTGACCACTATGTCATCCATGTAAGCTTCCACATTTCTGTGTATTTGTGGCTCAAAAGCATGGTGAACTACCCTTGCGAATGTTGAACCAGCATTCTTCAAACCGAAAGGCATCCGTACGAAGCAGTACGTGCCACACAGGGTGATAAATGCGGTTTTCTCTTCATCTTCTTCTGCCATGAAGATCTGATGATATCCTGAGTATGCATCAAGAAATGAAAGCAAATCACATCCGGCTGTGGAGTCAACAATCTGGTCAATACGCGGCAAGGGAAATGGGTCTTTGGGACAAGCTTTATTAACATCAGTGAAGTCAATACAAAGTCTCCATTTCCTGTTAGCTTTGCGCACAACAACAGGATTGGCCAACCACGTGGGATGGAGTACTCCTCTGACAAGGCCTGCTGCTTCCAACTTCTTGATTTCTTCTGCGATGAATTCTTGGCGCTCTACTGCCTGCTTCCTGACTCTCTGCTTGACGGGCCGCGCATGAGGACAGACGGCAAGGTGGTGCTCAATCACTTTCCTGGAACACCGGGGATATCAGACGGTTTCCACGCAAACACGTCGATATTCGCCCGCAGGAAAGCAACGAGCGCGCTTTCCTATTTGGGGTCAAGAGTGGCGCTGATGGTGAAGGTACCACCAATGCCATCCTCTTTGGTGGACACCTTCTTAGTCTTAGGTGGAGCTGCCATCGTCTTCTTGCACTTGCCGGTGGAGCTCGATGGTGCATCCTCGACGGTAGCGCAGCACTCCGAAGAGGTGCGCTTGCCGGAGTGGGCATCAGAGCTCTTGCCGGACTTGGTCTTCTTCTTCCCCCCGGGAGCTTCAGCGGCAAGTGTCCTTCGTTCTGCTGCGGCTGCTGCTTCCTGGTAGATCTTGTCGGCACAGATAAGAGCATCCTTCTTGTCGCCAGGGACAGAGATGACACTTATTGGGCCTAGCATTTTCAGTACGTTGTACGCATAGTGAGAGGCTGCCATGAACTTGGCGAGTGCCGGACGGCCAAGGATTCCATTGTAAGGTAATGGAAAGTCGGCAACGTCAAACGTGACCCTCTCAGTCCTGAAGTTTAGCTCACTGCCAAATGTTACCAGCAATGTGATCTTTTCCTTTGGCTTGCTCCTTCCCGGGTTGATTCCTTGAAATGTGCCGGTCTCTTCGAGCTTGCTGTCAGGGATCTGGAGCTTCTGGAGCACCACGGAGGAGATCAAGTTCAAACCGGCCCCACCGTCAACTAGCATCTTAGTGACCTTGAGGTTGTGGATTGTTGGTGAAACCAACATCGGCAAGCACCCGACCACAGTTATGCGATCCGGGTGGTCCTCAATATCAAAGAAGATAGGCGTGCTGGACCATTTCAGAGGCCTGCGTGACTCGACGGGTGGTTCTGCTGCATTAACCTCCCGCATCCACTGCTTGAGCTGGCGGTGCGAGGCATGCAGAGAAGCACCACCGTCAACGCACAGGACCTCTGTAGCTTTCTGGAACTCCTGCTCATTGGTCTCCTCATCATCCATATCTTCATCGTCGCCGTCATCTTCATCCTTGTCGCGGCCGCGAGGAGGTCTGTCTCCTTGCCGCTGCTTGGTCTTGCCGCGGCGTCCTCCTCGGCCGGGACGTTTCTTGTCGGATCCACCAGCTCCTTCCTGGGCCTTTTCCTTGTCGCGCCGCTCGTATTCTGCTTTCTGTTGCTCAACAAGCTGCTCGACCCTCTTGCAGTTCTGAAGATCATGGCCCTTGGTGCGGTGAATCTTGCAATACTGCTTGTTGATGCCGTCCTGCTTGTCGGCGACCGCCACCTCCGCGGCAACCTCCTAGCCGGAGTCACCAGCTTTGGCTTCCTTGGCGCCGCCACCGTTGCCGGACTGCTCAACAACTAGCACTTCTTTGCCTTTCCTCCTTCTGTTGTTCCGCCGCCGGTTTTTCCTTGTCGGGGCGGCATCTTCGCTGTCAGATCCTCCCGCTCCTATATTTTCTCCGGGGAGTCTCCTCCCTTCCTCAGCACGTGCACACTTGTCGGCCAGTGCATATAACTCACTGATGTCCCTGATCTTGCACATCGCCATTTCCTCCCGCATTCTGCGGTTCCGCATGTTCTGATGGAACGCGCTGATCACCGCGGCAGGGTGGACGTCTGGGATGTTGTGCTGCACACTACTGAATCTCTGAATGTACTTGCGCAGGGGCTCTCCTTCCTTCTAGGCGAGCAGATGAAGATCACTCTCCTGGCCATGAGGCTTGTGTCCGCCGGTAAAGGCGCCGACAAACTGGTGGCACAGATCAGCCCAAGAGGATATGGAGTTGTCCGGCAAGTGCATGAGCCAGGATCTGACGTTGGGCTTGAGCACCAGCGGGAAGTAGTTGGCAAGGATCTTATCATCTCGTCCCCCGGCAGCTTGCACCGCGATGGTGTAGATGCTGAGGAACTCTGACGGATGCGTCTTGCCGTCGTACTTCTCCGGTACGTCTGGCTTGAAGTTCTTTGTACTGGGCCACTGGACTTGCCGCAGCTCACGAGTGAACGCAGGACAACCTACCGCATACGGCAGATCGCCTGGTTCCCCTGGCGCATGCATGTCAACAGAGGGCCCAGCGCGCTTGTCGGATTGATGTCGCACTTCTCTTCGGCGCTCGATGCGGGTTCGAGCGTCTTCTTGTTGTCGATCATGAAGAACTTGGCGCTGATCGCGACGAGCTCGTGGATCCGACGATGCAGTGGAGTCGCTGTCGATGTGGATCCGGCGAGTCGGCGATCTTGGCCTTCGAGGCGGTGATTGCATGGTAGTTGCACCTTCGCCCGTTTCGTCGCCACCGGCTCGCGTCCGGCGGTCCTGTCGCGGCGGCGACGCGCTCGGCCGCCATGGAGCATCGCCGTTGGCGTACCTGATGAGACTTTGAATGGTGGCTCTCCATTCGTCGATCTTGTACGACGTTGGAGGGTAATCTAGGAGAAGTTGAGCTCGCGCCAAAGCTTCTGCTGGAGTGGTGGGTGGCAGTGGCGGACGGCGCGAGGAGCGGGACGTGCTCGAACTTCTAACTATGTTAGAAGGAGCAGTATCCCGTCCGGGCGACCGCGCCCCGCTCGTGCCAGCACGCTGGCGTGCATGCTAGTCTTGAGCTGCCCGAGATCCACCAGCTTGGTCTTGGGCTATCACGCGTATGGCACTGCTAGCGCCATGACGCTGTTGATCCTGCGCCTCCTGAGAGTGGCGTGTAACATGTACAGTCGCCGAGGTTTGTGCAGCCTTGTTCTTGGACCTGGCGGCATCATGAGCTTCCTCGTGGACGTCCTTTCTTCCGCCGGCGTCCATCCCACCACTCATTTGCTCCAACGGTGGCGGAAGTGACGTGGATGGAGCGGCTGCCGCCGAAGTCTTCTTCTTCGGTGGCATGTTGATGAAGGGAATAAGGATCTAGCTCGTGTGAACGCCGGATCTGGTTCACACAATCTTGACACCCCCTACCTGGTGCGCCAAAGATGTCGGGGAAACTGATCCACGAACACCTATGGGGCCGGCGGACCGGGCCCCTTTCGGTTCGGCGGGGGGCGGAGATCGCGCGAAGAGCGGATCAAGGCGAAGCACACGAGCAGTTTAACCAGCTTCGGGGCTCTCCGGAGAGATAACACTCCTACTGCTGCTTGTCTAGTTGTATTATCTGGTGTTCTTGCTCTCGAGCGAGAGAGAGTGATGTGTTTTCTGGGCTACCAATGGATCAAAGCCGACTGTCTGAAGCTCCGAACCGAACCGAACCCCCCCTACATTGCGCATGGGCCTCCTTTTATACGCTAAAGGGGTCACCGACAGGTGGCAACGCAGAGGAGGGTAAAAATGTAAAAAGCGAGGTAGTTGGTACAGTTGCTTGTACAGTGCATCCTACCTAACCCCGACGGCAGGGGACAAGGGCATTAAATGCCCATCTAAGTCGCCCGAACAGTGCAGAAAAGGACCGTTAGGGGAGCCACCATCCGCCACGATGGCGATCTTGTCAGCTTCGCATGCCACTGCGCACCGCTGGCTGCACAGCCTCCCGCCACGTGCGCCCAGAGAGGCCCCCAGAGCGACACGTTGGTGGATGTGCTGGAGCGTGGGCGCAGAGTGGCCGCCTGCCGCGGCAAGCGCCTTGCCGCTGTTGTTATCTTGCCGGGTCCAGAAGCTCGTAGCTCACCGGGCCCCGGGGTACCTTGTTTAGCCTTCCCGGCAAGCTCCTCTTGCCGGGGCCTTGCTGCCTTGCCGGAGCGCGTGGCGCGTCGCGGCAAGTTCCTTGGAGCGCCTTGGTTGGCCTTCCCGGCAAGCTCCTCTTGCCGGGGTCTTGTCTCCTTAGCTTAAATACTTTGTTCTTGGATGGTTCCAAGGGAACCTTGGGGGATCTTGGCGTTCGCCCGGCAAGCCTTTGCCGCGGGGTGCTACAACTGCCCGTGCACAAGTTCGGGGTACTAGGGTACCCCTATTCTAGTACACCGACAGGGGGGCACCGCAAGTGGCCAAAGATCAACTTGTGTGTCCTTGGGGTGCTCCCCTCCCCCGTATATAAAGGAGGGAGGGAGGAGGCAGCCACCCTAGGGGGCGCGCCAAGCATAGGGAGTCCTACTAGGACTCCCAAGTCCTAGTAGGATTCCCTTTCCTATTAGGAGTAGGAGAGAAGGAAAGAGAGGGAGAGGGAGAAGGAAAGGGGGGCTGGGCCCCCACCCCTTATCCAATTCGGTTTGGGCAGGGGGAGGCGCGCGCCACCTCTTGGCCCTTCTACCCTCTCCCCACTAAAGCCCAATAAGGCCCATTACTTCTCCCGGTGAATTCCCGTAACTCCGGTACTCTAAAAAATACCCGAATCACTCGGAACCTTTCCGATGTTCGAATATAGCCTTCCAATATATCGATCTTTACGTCTCGACCATTTCAAGACTCCTTGTCATGTCCGTGATCTCATCCAAAACTCCGAACAACCTTCGGTACATCAAATCACATAAACTCATAATACCAATCGTCATGGAACGTTAAGCGTGCGGACCCTACGGGTTCGAGAACTATGTAGACATGACCGAGACACATCTCCGGTCAATAACCAATAACGGAACCTGGATGCTCATATTGGTTCCTACATATTCTACGAAGATCTTTATCGGTCAAACCGCATAACAACATACGTTGTTCCCTTTGTCACCGGTATGTTACTTGCCCGAGATTCGATCATCGGTATCATCATACCTAGTTCAATCTCGTTACCGGCAAGCCTCTTTAGTCGTTCCGCAATGCATCATCCCGCAACTAACTCATTAGTCACATTGCTTGCAAGGCTTATAGTGATGTGCATTACCGAGAGGGCCCAGAGATACCCCTCCTATACATAGAGTGACAAATCCTAATCTCGATCTATGCCAACCCAACAAACACCTTCGGAGACACCTGTAGAGCATCTTTATAATCACCCAGTTACGTTGTGACGTTTGATAGCACACAAGGTGTTCCTCCGGCATTCGGGAGTTGCATAATCTCATAGTCTGAGGAACATGTATAAGTCATGAAGAAAGCAGTAGCAATGAAACTGTAACGATCATAATGCTAAGCTAACGAATGGGTCTTGTCCATCACATCATTCTCCTAATGATGTGATCCCGTTCATCAAATTACAACACATGTCTATGGTTAGGAAACATAACCATCTTTGATAGACGAGCTAGTCAAGTAGAGGCATACTAGGGACACTATGTTTTGTCTATGTATTCACACATGTACTAAGTTTCCGGTTGATACAATTCTAGCATGAATAATAAACATTTATCATGATACAAGGAAATAAATAATAACTTTATTATTGCCACTAGGGCATATTTCCTTCATTCTCTGGGAGGCGCACTTGCCGATCTGCTCCGGTCCGCAGTTGTCATCGTCCTCTCTCTCTCTCCAGTGTCGATGAGTGATACGTCCATCTTGCATCATGCTTTTATATCGATATTTATTGCATTATGGACTTATATCACACGTTATGTCACAATACTTATGCCTATTCTCACTTATTTTACAAGGTTTACATGAAGAGGGAGAATGCCGGCAGCTGGGGTTCTGGGCTGGAAAAGGAGCAAATATTAAAGACCTATTCTGCACAACTCCAAAAGTCCTAAAACTCCATGAAAGTAATTTTTGGATTTAATAAAAAATATTAAGCGGAAGAAATACCAGAGAGGGGCCACCCACCGTCCACGAGGTTGGGGGTGCGCCCTACCCCCCTGGGCACGCCCACTGCCTCGTGGGCCCCCTGGCAGCCCTTCGGTGGCCATCTTCTGCTATATGAAGTATTTTACCCTGGAAAAAACTCAAAAGCAAGCTTTTGGGATGAAACTCCGCCGCCATGAGGCAGAACCAATCTAGGGCTCCGGTGGAGCTGTTCTGCCGGGGAAACTTCCCTTCGGGAGGGGGAAATCATCACCATCGATCCTCTCATCGGGAGGGGGTCAATCTCCATCAACATCTTCACCAGCACCATCTCCTCTCAAACCCTAGTTCATATCTTGTATCCAATCTTAGTCTCAAAACCTCAGATTGGTACCTGTGGGTTGCTAGTAGTGTTGATTACTCCTTGTAGTTGATGCTAGTTGGTTTATTCGGTGGAAAATCATTTGTTTAGATCCTTAATGCATATTAATACCCCTCTGATTATGAACATGAATATGCTTTGTGAGTAGTTATTACGTTTGTTCCTGAGGACATGGGAGAAGTCTTGCTATAAGTAGTCATGTGAATTTGGTATTCGTTCGATATTTTGATAAGGTGTATGTTGTCTCTCCTCTAGTGGTGTTATGTGAACATCGACTACATGACACTTCACCATTATTTGGGCCTAGAGGAAGGCATTGGGAAGTAATAAGTAGATAATGGGTTGCTAGAGTGATAGAAGCTTAAACCCTAGTTTATGTGTTGCTTCGTAAGGGGCTGATTTGGATCCATATGTTTCATGCTATGGTTAGGTTTACCTTAATACTTATTTTGTAGTTGCGGATGCTTGCAATAGGGGTTAGTCATAAGTGGGATGCTTGTCCAAGTAAGGGTAGTACCCAAGCACCGGTCCACCCACATATCAAATTATCAAAGTAACGAACGTGAATCATATGAGCGTGATGAAAACTAGCTTGACGATAATTCCCATGTGTCCTCGGGAGCGCTTTTCTCTATATAAGAACTTGTCTAGGCTTTTCCTCTGCTACAAAAAGGATTGGGCCTCCTTGCTGCACCTTATTTAATTTCATTGTTTGTTACCCGTTACAAATTACCTTATCACAAAACTATCTGTCACCGATAATTTCAGTGCTTGCAGAGAATACCTTACTGAAAACCGCTTGTCATTTCCTTCTGCTCCTCGTTGGGTTCGACACTCTTACTTATCGAAAGGACTACGATAGATCCCCTACAGTTGTGGGTCATCAAGACTCTTTTCTGGCGCTGTTGCCGGGGAGTCAAGCGCCTTTGGTAAGTGGAACTTGGTAAGAAAACATTTATATAGTGTGCTGAAATTTACTATCACTTGTTACTATGGAACATAATCCTTTGAGGGGCTTTCTCGAGGTATCTTCACCCCGACCAATAGATCAAAGAGTTGCTCCTCAACCTATTGAACCTACTGAAAATGTTTGCTTTGAAATTCCTTCGGGTATGGTAGAGAAACTGCTAGCTAATCCCTTTACATGAGATGGAACATTGCATCCCGATTTACACCTAATCTATGTGGATGAAGTTTGTGGATTATTTAAGCTTGCAGGTATGCCCGATGATGTTATCAAGAAGAAGGTATTCCCTTTATCTTTGAAGGGAGAGGCCTTGACATGGTATAGGCTATGTGATGATATGGGATCATGGAACTACAAAAGATTGAAATTGGAATTTCACCAAAAGTTTTATCCTATGCATCTTGTTCATCATGATCGTAATTATATATATAATTTTGGCCTCGCTGTCGGTGTCAAAACTGGCAGATCTCGGGTAGGGGGTCCCGAACTGTGTGCCTAAGGCTAATGGTAACAGGAGGCGGGGGACACAATGTTTACCTAGGTTCGGGCCCTCTCTATGGAGGTAATACCCTACTTATAGCTTGATTGATCTTGATGATATGAGTATTACAAGAGTTGATCTACCACGAGATCGTAGAGGCTAAACCCTAGGAGCTAGCCTATGATTACGATTGATCTTGTCCTACAGACTAAACCCTCTGGTTTATATAGACACCGGAGGGGGCTAGGGTTACACAGAGTCGGTTACAGAGAAGGAAATCTACACATCTGAATATCCAAGCATGCCTTCCACGCAAAGGAGAGTTCCACCCGGACACGGGACGAAGTCTTCAATCTTGTATCTTCATAATCCAACAGTCCGGCACAAGTACATAGTTCAGCTGTCCGAGGACACCCTAATCCAGGACTCCCTCAGTAGCCCCCGAACCAGGCTTCAATGGTGATGAGTCCGGCACACAGATTGTCTTCGGCATTGCAAGGTGGGTTCTTCTCCAAATCCTTGAGTACCTATTGCGATGAGCACTGTCCGTCTTCCCATTAATGTTGCACTCCTTGGCTTATGTACCTTAATAATGGCAGTCTCCACGTGTCGAGCGAATGTGAGAAGTCGGGGAATTTTTACATTTTCCACCCTAACCTTGTAAGCAAATCGTCTATTAAAGAGACGGGGATCCTCAGATCCAAATCACACCATCTTCCCCAAGCGAGGAATCATCAGAGCGCGTCTGAAAAAACCAGCCCATCATGGCCGGCCACCGCAGCTCCTCTTCTCGCTCCCGTAATGCTAAGCCAGGTGATTGGGTGAAATGCACCGTATCCCACGGCCAGTTGGTGGAGTTGCAGACCCAGGGGTTTCTCCTGCTTGCATATCTTGTCCCCGTCCGAGCCGGATTAGCCACTTACAATGGCGGGGAGCAAGCAGAGAGTTTCCCCAACCCATCCAGGGGGAAGCGAGTGTGCCTTGTCCCTTGCTTGCTGAGGGGCCTCGGATTTCCAATCCATCCGTTCCTCCGCGGGCTCCTGGAGTATTACGGCCTCCAGCTGCATAACTTCACTCCTGCCTCCATACTACAATCGTAGGTTATGTCGCTCTTTGTGAGCTATTTCTGGGCTGCGAAGCTCATTTCGAGCTATGGAAGAGGCTATTCTGCCTCGTCCCTCGCAATTGGAAGGGATCAATATACCAAGTGGGCAGAGCTGAAATATGGCGCATTGTCGGGACCGGACACCTATCCGGCACTTCGAAGAAGACATCTGAAGACTGGCCTTCAGAGTGGTTTTATATGGAGGACGTCCCCCTTCCGGACCCTATTCGGATGGGCCTTCCTGAGTTTACCAATGCCCCATTGAAGAAACGACGCAGCTGATGTCCCCGGAGCCCCCAGGAGGAAGATAACAGAGAGGACCTTTATCTGATGGGTGGAATAAAAACGCTAGCCAAATCTGGATTGACAATAATCAAGGTTATGTCAGTCTGCATGATGCGGGGAGTGCAGCCACTCCAGTATCGGGGGAAACCCATGTGGCACTTCAATGGAGAAGATGACGCCACCCACTGCGGTCGTAAAGGTCCAGAGTCCGCCAGCGCTCTGGCGAAAATACTGTTCGATTCGTATAAAGGAGAAGAAGAGGAGTTTATCCACATTAAGCCACGGGATGGGTTTTCCATGCACAACCCCCCAAGCTGGGTGAGCTGCTATCCTTTACTCAACTCCATTCATTCCCGCATTCTTACATCAAAAAAAATTACCTTGCTAATCCATAGCAGGAACTGCGAAAAGCTATGAGGGAGGTCCATAGCCCGTCTCTACAGCCAGAGGACCCTGACCGGGCCATCGATCACAGACTCGAAGAAGATCCGGACGTATTTGTGGAGCTCGTCGACAGGATGTTTTACCAGGCAAGCTGTGATGGCGCCTTGGTGGCCATCATTGCCGATTATCCTGGCCTCCTCCCCGCATCACATGTAAGTAAAACCGGAATCCTGACTTCTGAGAAGGATCCCTTCTTTACACCTTACCCACCGCACATGTCTTGCACTTTATAGGGAAGGCCATCGGGGTGCCGTGTCGAACCCACGGCGACTCACCAACAGGGGGCACCCAAGCCGGGTAGGCTTAAAAGGAAGGCGGCCAGGACCGAGACGCCGTTGCAGAGGTATGATTTAAAACCTGCTCTGTGATTATCGTCTTTAAAATATAACAATGTCCCCTGGCAGAAAGAGTGCTCGCCGGACTGTGACCGGAGATCCTGCCGGATATGCCTCCACCAGCCAGACTCCAGAACCGGACTCAAGGGCGGAGGCTAACGTGGGGACAACGCCGGACGGTCCTCCTATAGAGGATGCGGATAGAATATCCGCTACAAATTCTGAAGTAGAGAGCGCTATGAATCACAGGCGTCGACGGGCCGTACTCCGCGACCCTAATTTCTCCGAAGAGGCGTTCAACGCCTTCAACTCGGGAGACGCGTACATCCAAGCTGCTCAAGGTGGGCTTGCTAGAGCCATAGACCAGTATTTAAAGGATATACGGGTAAGAAAAATCTGATAATTATGTATATCAGTAGCCCCTGAGACTTGAAATAGTTGGCACAACTGATTTAAGGATCATTGTTTGCATAGGTTCTTACAGAGAAGAACACCCATTTGTCTCAAGAGTTGGAGGAGTGCAAAGCCCAGCTACGGGGCGCAGTTGCCGGAATGGAGGAATCCAAGAAGGCCTCATCTGGTAATACTTGTCTCGATCAAAAAGAATGTAATGACGTGTACCAGTTAGTATTTGGCATGCTCGCTAATCTAACAATAGATTCTGCAGACAATCCCAGAGCGAATCCGGAGATCGTACGAGAAGATGAGCAACATGCTCAACGACAGCTAGAGGTTGGCGAGCGCATGCTTACACGGGTTAGGCGAGAGAAAAATGATCTCCAGGATGCCAATAACCGGCTAGGCGTTGAACTGGAAGATATTCGGGCCCAGCTTGCTGACTCCGTGAAGGAAAACAAGAGGCTTCGACGCGGCATTTTTAGTATGTGCTCAAACGAACCTTTATATAATTCGGCGAAGAAACGCGCTAACAGGGTTTTGTCTGTAGGTATGCTGGCAGGTCGTCCCAAAGAGGAGATACCCGGATCCGCAGACGATCTTCTGCCAGAGCTTGTACAACTGCATGAACAAGTTCGGCAGGTGATGCAGGGTATTGCCCAGGCCTTGTGGCTATCCGCCTCCCTGCCAGGAGGCATGGGGGAGCTTGTAGAGATGCTCAAGGGAGCGCGGCGGCGCTTCCGATTATGGAAGATATCAGCCTGCCGACAAGGTGTGAGGGAAGCCTGGGCCATGGTGAAAACGCGGTACACCAAGGTTGACCCGAATCACTTGGCCGAGGTCGGACCTGTAGGTTCAGATGGGAAAGAGATCCCCGTTAGTCTGGTATTTGACCAGGTAGCACTACAAAAAAAAGACACATCCATGACATTTTGGGCCGAACGAAAAAAAAATCTGTCATACATATGACACTTCTATGACGATAATTGTGACAAAACCCGGTATCATCATAGATGTGGTGGGCTCCTACTTCTATGAAAAAAAATCATGACAGAAAATGGGCTTTTCCTCCTGGGCGGGCCGGAGACGCAGCTGCATGACATTCTTTGGGCCGTCCATGACGGAAAATACCGTGGTAGAAGCGAGGGGGAGGAAAATTTCGAGGAGTTGTCGGTTACGGTGGGAGGTCGGGGGGCGAGCGATGCGTGTTTCTCTCGTACACGTACGCACATGTGTGCGAGGCGTTGGCTCTAACTGAACCCGAGCGGGGCGTTGGGCTCTAACTGAACCCGAGCGATTGCACTGTAGGCTACGCGTTACTGAACCCAAGCGATCGGTCGATGGCTGTTAACTGAACCCGATCGAGCGATTCCTTCGCTACTGCTGCTAACTGAAGCCGATCGATTGGATGAACAGTGAGCGTTGCGGGGAGTTTGGATGAACAGTTGAGCAGTGGCATTGCCTCTGGATGAACAGGACCCCGTGGTGTGGAGGGCTGGATGAACAGTAGACGGTGGAGGGGTGTCCGTGGAGGGGTGGTTGAACAGGACCCCGTGGTGTGGAGGGTTGGATGAATAGTAGACGGTGGAGGGGTGCCCATGGAGGGGTGGTTGAACAGTAGCCGGTGGAGTAGCACGCGGTGGAGGCTGGATGAACAGGAGCCCGTGGAGGCTAGAGGAGGTCGACGGTAGCCCGTGGAGGCTGGAGGAGGTCGACGGTGGAGATGAACAGTATCCCGTGGAGTCCCGTTTCGCGGTACACCACACCCCTCCCGATGAACAGGACCCCTGTTTCGACCGTAGCGCTCCAACACAAGTCCATTTCGTCCGTTTTGCGGTACGCCACATCCCTCCCGATCAACAGGACCCCCTGTTTCGACCGTAGGAGGTCCATTTCCTCCGTTTTGCGGTACGCCACACCCCACCCGATCAACAGGACCCCCGTTTCGGCCGTAGGAGGTCTGTTTCCTCCGTTTTGCAGCACGCCACGCCCCTCCCGATCAACAGGACCCCGTTCTGAATGTAGGAGGTATGTTTCCTCCATTGTGTGGTACGTCAGGCCTCGTTTTTATCGCCTGTTCTGTCCAAGCCGGTTGGCTCCCATGCATTCTGTTGCCTCCTGATGAACACGACGCATTCCGTTGCCTCCCGATGAACACGATGCATTCCGTTGCCTCCCGATGAACACGACGCATTCCCTTGCCTCCCCATGAACACGACGACGACGATGTTTCTCCGTTCCGACCCAGCCATGTACACGAGCCCTGACCATACGTATGCGTGAGTAGGCGTTCGAGACCCCTCCCGTATGTACGTACGTGGCCGTATTTTCTTTCTTGCACCCTGGCCGTTGTACGTACGTGTACATGCTACGTGCGCGCCTCTACTACGACACGTACGCGCCTCTACTACGACACGTGCGCGCCTCTACATCGACCAGTATATATGTACGTACACGCTCGCGACCAGAATGACAACGCTGCGTACGCTTCGACCAGGTGGGTCCCGACTGTCAGGCACTTCCTTACATGCGAAGATGTAGCTGGTGGGTCCCAGCAGTCAGGGGGCGAATCATTTTTGTTTGCCCGGACGCACTTCCTTGCGTGCGAAGATGTAGCTGGTGGGTCCCAGCAGTCAGGGGGCGAATCGTTTTTTTTTGCCCGGATGCACTTCCTTGCGTGCGAAGATGTAGCTGGTGGGTCCCAGCAGTGAGGGGGCAGATCATTGTTTTCGTGAAATACGGTGGCCCGTCCGGTGGGTCCCTGCTGTCAGGTGGAGGAATAATTATTTTGCACGTAGTAAGGAGGCACTTCCTTGCTGCGGCCGTGGACCAAGCTGTCAGCCTCTCCACGTACAGTCCACATCCGATGGAAGTCGTTCCTTGACCACGTTGACCACGCCGCGCCGAGAGCACCAGGGCGGTGGACGACAGCGAGGCCTAGGAAGGGGACGACGCGGAGCCGGGGAACACGCGGCAGTGGATGCCCACGCGTAGAGGAGTACGAGGGTTCACTGGTTCGCTGCGATGTGAGGCTGTCGTCGCCGTAGAATAACAGGGGGTGTGGGTGAGTAGAGGGATGGTCTGGCTAGCGGTGGGAGTAGTAGAGGGCAGTGAGGCCTCCGCCGCATCGCAGTTGGCCACGGGAGGCAGGAGCACGAGGCACGACCGGCGCTAGTTTGGGCGGCTGGAGTAAGAAGACCAGAGGTTGAAGAAGCATTACGGCCGTTGGATGGACATCATATGGTCACTGGAGCTAGAATCGTGCATATTGACTAAGTTGACAAAGCCCTCCGTCCCAGTCAACTTAGTAGGCCCACAAGTTAGCCTGCCACTATACTTGGTCCCACCTAACAGGCGGAGTATTCATTTTATTTGTGCGTAATAAGGAGGCACGTCCTTGCGTGCAAAGATATAGTTGGTGGGTCTGAGCTGTTAGCGGTGGTAACGTTTTTTTCGTCAAATACAGAGGCCCTTTCGGTGGGTCCCTGATGTCAGGTGGAGGAATCATTATTTTGCGCGTAATAAGGAGGCATTTCCTTGCATGCGGCTGTGGACCCAGTTGTCGGCCTCTCCATGTACAGTCCACTTCAGATGCATGTCAGTCGTTGACCACATTGACCAGGCCGCGCCGAGAGCACTAGGGCGGTGGACGACGGCGAGGCCTAGGAAGGGAACGACACGGAGGCAGGGAAGACTCGGCAGTTGTTTCCCACGTGGAGGGGAGTACGAGTGTACAAGTGTTTACTGGTTCGTCTGCCGTCGCCGGAGAATAACAGTAGGTGTGGGTGAGTAGAGGGATGGCTAGGCCAGCAATGGGAGTATGATGGGGCGGTGAGGCCTGCGCGGTAGCAGAGCCGGCCGCGGGAAGGAGGGAGCAGGTAGTCCCGACGACGCTTGTTTGAGCGGCTGGAGCAGGAAGAGCAGAGATTGAAGAAGCACGACGGCCGTTGGATGGCCATCCAACAGTCACTGCTTGTGCGTCAACCTTTTTTTAGGAAAGCCTCAAATCTGTGGAAAACGGCATACAACCCATCTGCCATTATTTCTAATAATTTACAGCCCATTTGCTAATTCCTAAGGTTTTTTGGGAGCCCATATTCTTTTTGTTAGCATTACATCCCATATTGTGGCCACGGTTAAAAAATTATACGAAATTTTGCATATTTCGGTGCGGTCCGAACTGTTTTAAATCCCGAAATTTCGACTCACATTCAAACTGATTTTAAAAATAAATGTATATCAATATAAAATCCAATAAATTCTCCACGCATAAAAATTAATGTAATTTAAAATCTCGAAATGAAAAAAAAAAGATATTTGAAACTAATTGCCGGTTTGATGTGTTTTAAAAATGTACAACCCATTTCTCATTACTGATGGGCCATTTTCTCGGCAGCCGAATGAAAGCTCTCCTTGTCTTGAAAGATTTGCAGCCCAACAGGCTTGACAAAGCGACTTACTTGGAAAATCACAAAAAAACTGGGTTGTGGCCGTGGACCCAGCTATCAGCCTCTCCACGTACAGTACTCTTCTGATGGAAGTCGTTCCTTGACCACGTTGACCACGCCGCACGGAGAGCACCACGGCGGTGGATGACGGCGAGGCCTAGGAAGGGGACGATGCAGAGCCGGGGAAGACGCGGCAGTGGAAGCCCGCGCGGAGAGGAGTACGAGGATTCACTGGTTCGGCTGTGGTGTGAGGCTGCCATTGCCACAGGGCCTGGCCAGCGGTGGGAATAGTAGGGGGCGGTGAGGCCTCCGCGGCAGCATAGCCGGCCACGGGAGGCAGGAGCATGAGGCACGACCGGCACTGGTTTGGGTGGCTGGAGCAAGAAGACCAGAGGTTGAAGAAGCACTACGGCCGTTGGATGGACATCGTATGGTCACTAGAGCTAGAATCGTTCATATTGACTAAGTTGATAAAGCCCTTTGTCCCCGTCAACTTAGTAGGCCCACAAGTCAGCCTCCCACCAAGGTGGGTCCCAGCTAGCAGGGGGAGTATTCACTTTTTTGTGCGTAATAAGGAGGCACTTCCGGTGGGTCCGAGCTGACAGCGGG
>NC_041383.1:332592795-332627807 GCF_002162155.2 Triticum dicoccoides | reverse complement strand
CTAGCAGTCAGGGGGCAAACATTTTTTTCGCAAAATACGATGGCCCGTCCAGTGGGTCCCTGCTGTCAGTTGGAGGAATCATTATTTTTTCGCGTAATAAGGAGGCACTTACTTGTTGCGGCCGTGGACCCAGCTGAGACTCTCCACGCACAGTATACTTCCAATGGAAGTCGTTCCTTGACCACGTTGACCTCGCCGCGTTCCATTGCATGCATGCATCCATGGGCGTGGTGCGTCCCCACTGTCAGCCTCTCACGTACAGTCATCTTCCGATGACTCTCGGTTGTTGACCACGTTGACCACACCGTGTCGAGCGAACCCAGACTAGAACGACCCGGAGATGGGGAAGACCGGGCAGTGGAGTCGCAGATGGAGAGGAGTGGGAAACTTCACTGGTTCGGGTGCGCGGCAGCACAGCTGCGGTGCCGCCCACGGGAGACAGGAGCAAGAACAGAGGTTGAAGAAGGAGCACGGCTATTGGATTAACATCCAACGATCCAGCTGCTAGAAACATTTGTTGATTAAGTTGACAAAGCCATGTGTACACGTCCGCTTAGTAGGCCCACAAGTCAGTCACCAAATAGGACGGGTCCCAGATGTCAACGGGATGAATAATTTTTTTCGCAAAACTAGGAGGCACTTCCTTCCGTGCAAAGATACAGCCGATGGGTCCCAGCTGTCAGGTGGAGGAAACATTATTTCAGCTTAATAAGGAGGAACTTTCCTTGCGTGCGACCATGGACCTCGTGGATCCCAGCCGTCAGGCTCTCCATGTACAGTCCTCTTCCGATGACTCTTGTTTGTTGACCACGCCGCACCGAACACAGTGAGGCGGTGGACGACGGCGAGGCCCCGGACGGGAACGACTCGGAGATGGGAAAACGCGGCAGTGGAGTCGCAAATTGAGAGGAGGAGAAGGGTTATAACTGGTTTTGTTGCGGCATGGGGCTGTAGTCTGTGGAGAATAACAGGAGGTGTCGAGGGGTGGAGGATAGCCTGGCCAGCAGTGGGGTAGCGCTTCGCAGCGATGCGTGCTAAGCAGAGCCGCTAGCTACCGGAGGCCGGACTAGACGGTCCATGCGACGCTGGAGGAAGAAGACGAGAGATTGAAGGTGCATGCCGGCCATTGGATATAAATCCAATGGTTGTGGATGACACAATCATTTGTTGACCAAGTTGACACGCCCTGCATAGGCTTCGACCTATTGGCCCACATGTCAGCCTGCAAAAATGTGGCATATATTTAACCCATGTTTTCTAGAATGTACAGTCCATTTGCTGGGCTGGGTGAACAAATAATTTTGCGTCAATCAGGCCTATTTATATTTTCTAAGAAATCCCAGCCCATTTGCACTTCCTTGAAATATACGTATTAGGTGGGCTCGTTATATACTCCCTCCATTCCTAAATATAGAGTGTATAGTTTTTGGCACGGAAATTAAAGAACGCACATGGAGGAAAAATTTCACAAGTTTTGGGCGAGATTGCACATGACTAATTTACATGAGAAAATAGTGGAGCTTGCCGTATATAAGGAAATGTAATCAAATCCCTTAAAAATTTATTCAAACGAGTGGTGAAACGCAATACACCTTATATTTTGGACTTTTTCTCAAAAATCTATACACCTTATATCAAGGAACGGAGGGAGTATATAATGTTATGTTAGAAGGAGCAATTAATATCAAAGAATAAACCGGAGAGGCACATTTATATATATATATATATATATATATATATATATATAAGATATATATATAATTAAGAAATTAGCGAGTTACTGCTCAAAATAAAAATGAGCGCGTTAATTGGTCCTTAAAATCTTCGAAAGCTTTTGTACCCAATCACCAGGATTTTCCTTGCGTGTGAGTCAAAAACAACCAGGATTTTCCGTTAAACATTTACTTTTATAAGATAATAACACGTGGGATGTTTTTATAATGTATATATAAGTCTCTATAAAATATACGATAATAGTAATAATAAAATATGTATAATGTGGTTAGAAGGGAAAATATAAAATTGGACACAGCATTACTTTTATGAGAGACCTGCGTTTTATACCCCACAGTAGGCATACTAACAAGTTCACACACAAATACAACAGAAAAGGTAAACATTCATATCAAACTCAGGTTCACAGGACACGTTCATATTCATAGCCAACATTCGCTATCAACAACTCAAAAGATTCATATATACACAAGCTCAGCATATCTATGCATCCAAATGATTGATAGATCACACGACAATATTCATACATAATTCACAAAAAGATTCAGATATACACATGTTCAATATGTTTATGCATCCAAATGATTGAGATCACAGCCAATATGATCCATGGACGAATTTTAATTACCTAGGGTACAGACTGGTAAATGGTGTTCAATCGGAGGTACTTCTTGCTAAAATTAGTTCTTGTACGAGTAAACTATCGAGTACATAAGAGGCAGCATAGACAATCTGAACTTTGCTTGTAGGTTTATCCTAAAATAGTGGCCACGTGCCGAGGGAGGTCTGAGCAACTTGGCCACTACTTTCATCCAACTAGTTTATGTTGGGGAACGTAGCAGAAATTCAAAATTTTCCTACGCGTCACCAAGATCTATCTATGGAGAAACCAGCTATGAGTAGAAGGAGAGTGCATCTACATACCCTTGTAGATCGCTAAGCGGAAGCATTCAAGTGAACGGGGTTGATGGAGTCGTACTCGTCGTGATTCAGATCACCGATGATCAAGTGCCGAACGGACGGCACCTCCGCGTTCAACACACGTACAGCCCGGTGACGTCTCCCACGCCTTGATCCAGCAAGGAGAGAGGGAGAGGTTGAGGAAGACTCCATCCAACAGTAGCACAACGGCGTGGTGGGGATGGAGGAGCGTGGCAATCCAGCAGGGCTTCGCCAAGCACCATGGGAGAGGAGGAGGAGGGAGAGAGCAGGGCTGCACCAACGAGAGATCAAATCGCGTGTTATGGGCAGCCCCTAGGCCTCATATATATAGGGGAAGGGGAGGGCTGCGCCCCCTTTAGGGTTTCCCACCCCCTAGGGGCGGCGGCCAGCCTCCAGATGGCATCTGGTGCGGCGGCCAAGAGGGGGGGGGAGGAGTCCATCCTCCCCAAGGCACCTCGGAGGTGCCTTCCCCCTTGAGGACTCTTCCCTCTAGGGTTCCCTAGGCGCATGGGCCTCTTGGGGCTGGTGCCCTTGGCCCATGTAGGCCAAGGCGCACCCCCTACAGCCCATGTGGCCCCCCCGGGGCAGGTGGCCCCACCCGGTGGGCCCCCGGGACCCTTCCGGTGGTCCCGGTACAATACCGATGACCCCGAAACTTGTCCCGATGGCCGAAACAGGACTTCCTATATATAAATCTTTACCTCCGGACCATTCCGGAACTCCTCGTGACGTCTGGGATCTCATCCGGGACTCCGAACAACATTCGGTAACCACATACAAGCTTCCTTTATAACCCTAGCGTCATCGAACCTTAAGTGTGTAGACCCTACGGGTTCGGGATACATGCAGACATGACCGAGACGTTCTCCGGTCAATAACCAACAGCGGGATCTGGATACCCATGTTGGCTCCCACATGTTCCACGATGATCTCATCGGATGAACCACGATGTCAAGGACTCAATCGATCCCGTATACAATTCCCTTTGTCTAGCGGTATTTTACTTGCCCGAGATTCGATCGTCGGTATACCGATACCTTGTTCAATCTCGTTACCGGCAAGTCACTTTACTCGTTCCGTAACACATCATCCCGTGATCAACTCCTTGGTCACATTGCACACATGATGATGTCCTACCGAGTGGGCCCAGAGATACCTCTCCGTTTACACGGAGTGACAAATCCCAGTCTCGATCCGCATAAAACAATAGATACTTTCGGAGATACCTGTAGTGCACCTTTATAGTCACCCAGTTACGTTGTGACGTTTGATACACCCAAAGCACTCCTACGGTATCCAGGAGTTACACGATCTCATGGTCAAAGGAAGAGATACTTGACATTGGCAAAGCTCTAGCAAATGAACTACACGATCTTTTGTGCTAGTCTTAGGATTGGGTCTTGTCCATCACATCATTCTCCTAATGATGTGATCCCGTTATCAACGACATCCAATGTCCATAGCCAGGAAACCATGACTATCTATTGATCACAACGAGCTAGTCAACTAGAGGCTCACTAGGGACATATTGTGGTCTATGTATTCACACGTGTATTACGATTTCCGGATAATACAGTTATAGCATGAATAAAAGACTATTATCATGAACAAAGAAATATAATAATAACTTATTTATTATTGCCTCTAGGGCATATTTCCAACAGTCTCCCACTTGCACTAGAGTCAATAATCTAGTTCACATCGCCATGTGATTAACACTCACAGGTCACATCGCCATGTGACTAATACCCAAGAGTTTACTAGAGTCAGTAGTCTAGTTCACATCACTTATGTGATTAACACTCAATGAGTTTTATGTTTGATCATGTTGCTTGTGAGAGAGGTTTTAGTCAGCGGGTCTGAACCTTTCAGATCCGTGTGTGCTTTACAAATCTCTATGTCATCTCCTAGATGCAGCTACCACGCTCTATTTGGAGCTGTTCCAAATAACTGTTCTACTTGGAGCTAGTCTAAATTGTTGCTCCATTATATGTATCCGGTATCTCTACTTAGAGCTATCTGGATAGGTGTTAAGCTTGCATCGACGTAACCTTTACGACGAACTCTTTTACCACCTCCATAATCGAGAAAATTCCTTAGTCCACTAGTTACTAAGGATAACTTTGACCGCTGTCCTATGATCCATTCATGGATCACTCTTGTACCCCATGACTGACTCATGGCAAGGCACACTTTTGGTGCGGTACACAGCATAGCATACTGTAGAGCCTACGTCTAAAGCATAGGGGACGACCTTCGTCCTTTCTCTCTTTTCTGCCGTGGTCGAGCTTTAAGTCTTAACTTCGTACCTTACAACTCAGGCAAGAACTCCTTCTTTGACTGGTCCATCTTGAACACCTTCAAGATCATGTCAAGGTATGTGCTCATTTCAAAGTATTATTAAGCATTTTGATCTATCCTTATAGATCTTGATGCTCAATGTTCAAGTAGCTTAATCCAGGTTTTCTATTGAAAAACACCTTTCAAATAACCCTATATGCTTTCTAGAAATTCTACATCATCTCTGATCATCAATATGTCAACAACATATACTCATCAGAAATTCTATAGTGCTCCCACTCACTTCTTTGGAAATACAAGTTTCTCATAAACTTTGTATAAATCCAAAATCTATGATCATCTCATCAAAGCATACATTCCAACTCCGAGATGCTTACTCCAGTCCTTAGAAGGATCGCTGGAGCTAGCATACCTTTTAGCATCCTTAGGATCGAAAAAAAACTTTTCTGATTGTATTGCATACAACCTTTCCTTACGAAAACTGGTAAGGAAACTCGTTTTGACATCCGTCTGCTAGATTTCATAAATGCAGCTAATGCTAACATGATTCCGACGGACTTAAGCATCGCTACGGATGAGAAAATCTCATCGTAGTCAACTCCTTGAACTTGTGAAAAACTCTTCGCCACAAGTCGAGCCTCATAGACGGTGACATTACCATCCATGTCCGTCTTCTTCTTAAAATCCATTTATCTTAATGGATTGCCGATCATCGGGCAAGTCCATCAAAGTCCATGCTTTGTTCTGATATATGGATACTATCTCGGATTTCATGGCTTCTAACCATTTGTCGGAATTCGGGCCCACCATCGCTTCTCTATAGCTCGTAGGCTCATTGTTGTCTAGCAACATGACTTCCAAGACAGGATTACGTACCACTCTGAAGTAGTACGTATCCATGTCACCCTACAAGGTACGGTAGTGACTTGATCCGAAACTTCATGATCACTATCATAAGCTTCTACTTCAATTGGTGTAGGTGCCACAGGAACAACTTCCTGTGCCCTGCCACACACTAGTTGAAGAGATGGTTCAGTAACCTCATCAAGTCTCCACCATCCTCCCACTCAACTCTTTCGAGAGAAACCTTTCCTCGAGAAAGGACCCGATTCTAGAAACAATTCATATTGCTTTCGGATCTGAATTAGGAGGTATACCCAACTGTTTTGGGTTTCCTATGAAGATGCATTTTATCCGCTTTGGGTTCGAGCTTATCAACCTGAAACTTTTTCATATAAGCGTCGCAGCCCCAAACTTTTAAGAAACGACAACTTAGGTTTCTCTAAACCATAATTCAAACAGTGTCGTCTCAACGGAATTACGTGGTTCCCTATTTAAAGTGAATGTGGTTGTCTCTAATGCTTAACCCATGAACAATAGTGGTAATTCGATAAGAGACATCATGGTACGCGCCATATCCAATAGGGTGCAACTATGACGTTCGGACACACCATCACACTATGGTGTTCCAGGCGGTATTAATTGCGAAACAATTTCCACAATGTCTTAATTGTGTGCCAAAACTCGTAACTCAGATATTCATCTCTATGATCATATCATAGACATTTTATCCTCTTGTCACAATGATCTTTTACTTCACTCTGAAATTACTTGAACCATTCAATAATTCAGACTTGTGTTTCATCAAGTAAATATTCTCAACATCTACTCGAATCATCTGTGAAGTAAGAACATAACGATATTCACTGCATGCCTCAGCACTTATTGGACTGCACACATCAAAATGTGTTACTTCCAACAAGTTGCTATCTTGTTCCATCTTATTGAAACGGAGGCTTTTCAATCATCTTGCCTATGTGGTATGATTTGCATATCTCAAGTGATTCAAAATCAAGTGAGTCCGAACGGTCCATTTGCATGGAGTTTCTTCATGCATATACACCAATAGACATGGTTCGCATGTCTCAAACTTTTCAAAAACGAGTGAGTCCAAAGATCCATCAACATGAAGCTTCTTCATGCGTTTTATACCATTATGACTTATATGGCAGTGCCACAAGGAAGTGGTACTATCATTACTATCTTATATCTTTTGGCATGAAAATGTGTATCACTACGATCGAGATTCAATAAACCATTCAGGTTTAATACTAATCTTGATGGTAGAGGGAGCGTGCGATGTTTGATCACATCAAACATATATCGTCAGCTCACCTTTAGCTAGTCTCCGTTTATTCCGTAGCCTTTTATTTCGAGTTACTAACACTTAGCAACTGAACTGGTATCTTAATACCCTGGTGCTACTAGGAGTACCAGCAAAGTACACATTAACATAATGTATATCCAATATACTTCTATCGACCTTGCCAGCCTTCTCATCTACCAAGTATCTAGGGTAATTCCGCTCTAGTGACTGTTCCCCTTGTTACAGAAGCACTTAGTCTCGGGTTCGGGTTCAACCTTGGGTTTCTTCACTAGAGCAGCAGCTGAATTGCCGTTTCATGAAGTATCCCTTTGTTCCCTTGCCCTTCTTGAAACTAGTGGTTTCACCAACCATCAACAATTGATGCTCCTTCTTGATTTCTACTTTCGCGGTGTCAAACATCGCGAATACCTCAAGGATCATCATATCTATCCCTGATATGTTATAGTTCATCACGAAGCTCTTGCAGCTTGGTGGCAATGACTTTGGGGAAACATCACTATCTCATCTGGAAGATCAACTCCCACTCGATTCAAGTGATTGTTGCACTCAGACAATCTGAGCACAAGTTCAACGATTGAGCTTTTCTCCCTTAGTTTGTAGGCTAAGAAAATCGTCGGAGGTCTTATACCTCTTGACATGGGCACGAGCCTGAAATCCCAATTTCAGCCCTCGAAACATCTCATATGTTCCGCGACGTTTCGAAAACGTCTTTGGTGCCTCTACTTAAACCATTTAACTGAACTATCACGTAGTTATCAAAACGTGTATGTTCGATGTTCGAAACATCCACAAACGACGTTTGGGGTTCAGCACACTGAGCAGTGCATTAAGGACATAAGCTTTCTACTGTCCGCATAATTGCTACTATCAACTTTCAACTATATTTTCTCTAGGAACATATCTAAAACAGTAGAACTATAGCGCGAGCTTACGACATAATTTGCAAAAGGTCTTTTGACTATGTTCAGGATAATTAAGTTCATCTTATGAACTCCCACTTAGATAGACATCCCTCTGGTCATCTAAGTGATCACATGATCCTAGTCGACTAGGCCGTGTCCGATCATCACGTGAGACGGACTAGTCATCATCGGTGAATATCTTCATGTTGATCGTATCTACCATACGACTCATGCTCGACCTTTCGGTCTTCGTGTTCCGAGGCCATGTCTACACATGCTAGGCTCGTCAAGTTAACCCTAAGTGTTTTCGCTGTGTAAAACTGTCTTACACCCGTTGTATGTGAACGTAAGAATCCATCACACCCGATCATCACGTGGTGCTTAGAAGCGACGAACTGTAGCAACGGTGCACAGTTAGGGGAGAACACTTCTTGAAATTTTGTAAGGGATCATCTTATTTACTACCGTCGTTCTAAGCAAACAAGATGCATAAACATGATAAACATCACATGCAATCAAATAGAGTAGTGACATGATATGGCCAATATCATATAGCTCCTTTGATCTTCATCTTCGGGGCTCCATGATCATCTTGTCACCGGCATGACACCATGATCTCCATCATCATGATCTCCATCATCATGTCTTCATGAAGTTGTCACGCCAACGACTACTTCTACTTCTATGACTAACGCGTTTAGCAATAAAGTAAAGTAGTTTACATGGCGTTCTTCAATGACACGCATGTCATACAAAAAATAAAGACAACTCCTATGGCTCCTGCCGGTTGTCATACTCATCGACATGCAAGTCGTGAATCCTATTACAAGAACATGATCAATCTCATACATCACATATCATTCATCACATTCTTCTTGGCCATATCACATCACATAGCATACCCTGCAAAAACAAGTTAGACGTCCTCTAATTGTTGTTGCATGTTTTACGTGGCTGCTATGGGTTTCTAGCAAGAACGTTTCTTACCTACGCAAGACCACAACGTGATATGCCAATTGCTATTTACCCTTCATAAGGACCCTTTTCATCGAATCCGTTCCGACTAAAGTGGGAGAGACTGGCACCCGCTAGCCACCTTATGCACCAAGTGCATGTCAATCGGTGGAACCTGTCTCACGTAAGAGTACGTGTAAGGTCGGTCCAGGCCGCTTCATCCCACAATACCGTCGAAACAAGATTGGACTAGTAACGGTAAGCATATTGAACAAAATCAACGCCCACAACTACTTTGTGTTCTACTCGTGCAAAGAAACTACGCAATAGACCTAGCTCATGATGCCACTGTTGGGGAACGTAGCAGAAATTCAAAATTTTCCTACGCGTCACCAAGATCTATCTATGGAGAAACCAGCTACGAGTAGAAGGAGAGTGCATCTACATACCCTTGTAGATCGCTAAGCGGAAGCGTTCAAGTGAACGGGGTTGATGGAGCCGTACTCGTCGTGATTCAGATCACCGATGATCAAGTGCCGAACGGACGGCACCTCCGCGTTCAACACACGTACAGCCCGGTGACGTCTCCCACGCCTTGATCCAGCAAGGAGAGAGGGAGAGGTTGAGGAAGACTCCATCCAACAGCAGCACAACGGCGTGGTGGTGATGGAGGAGCGTGGCAATCCAGCAGGGCTTCGCCAAGCACCATGGGAGAGGAGGAGGAGGGAGAGAGCAGGGCTGCACCAACGAGAGATCAAATCGCGTGTTATGGGCAGCCCCTAGGCCTCATATACATAGGGGAAGGGGAGGGCTGCGCCCCTTTAGGGTTTCCCACCCCCTAGGGGCGGCGGCCAGCCTCCAGATGGCATCTGGTGCGGCGGCCAAGAGGGGGGGAGGAGTCCATCCTCCCCAAGGCACCTCGGAGGTGCCTTCCCCCTTGAGGACTCTTCCCTCTAGGGTTCCCTAGGCGCATGGGCCTCTTGGGGCTGGTGCCCTTGGCCCATGTAGGCCAAGGCGCACCCCCTACAGCCCATGTGGCCCCCCCGGGGCAGGTGGCCTCACCCGGTGGGCCCCCGGGACCCTTCCGGTGGTCCCGGTACAATACCGATGACCCCGAAACTTGTCCCGATGGCCGAAACAGGACTTCCTATATATAAATCTTTACCTCCGGACCATTCCGGAACTCCTCGTGACGTCCGGGATCTCATCCGGGACTCCGAACAACATTCGGTAACCACATACAAGCTTCCTTTATAACCCTAGCGTCATCGAACCTTAAGTGTGTAGACCCTACGGGTTCGGGAGACATGCAGACATGCCCGAGACGTTCTCCGGTCAATAACCAACAGCGGGATCTGGATACCCATGTTGGCTCCCACATGTTCCACGATGATCTCATCGGATGAACCACGATGTCAAGGACTCAATCGATCCCGTATACAATTCCCTTTGTCTAGCGGTATTTTACTTGCCCGAGATTCGATCGTCGGTATACCGATACCTTGTTCAATCTCGTTACCGGCAAGTCACTTTACTCGTTCCGTAACACATCATCCCGTGATCAACTCCTTGGTCACATTGCGCATATGATGATGTCCTACCGAGTGGGCCCAGAGATACCTCTCCGTTTACACGGAGTGACAAATCCCAGTCTCGATCCGCATAAAACAATAGATACTTTCGGAGATACCTGTAGTGCACCTTTATAGCCACCCAGTTACGTTGTGACGTTTGATACACCCAAAGCACTCCTACGGTATCCAGGAGTTACACGATCTCATGGTCAAAGGAAGAGATACTTGACATTGGCAAAGCTCTAGCAAATGAACTACACGATCTTTTGTGCTAGTCTTAGGATTGGGTCTTGTCCATCACATCATTCTCCTAATGATGTGATCCCGTTATCAACGACATCCAATGTCCATAGCCAGGAAACCATGACTATCTATTGATCACAACGAGCTAGTCAACTAGAGGCTCACTAGGGACATATTGTGGTCTATGTATTCACACGTGTATTACGATTTCCGGATAATACAGTTATAGCATGAATAAAAGACTATTATCATGAACAAAGAAATATAATAATAACTTATTTATTATTGCCTCTAGGGCATATTTCCAACAGTTTACTGGCTCATCTTGGTCTTGTATCTCACCAAAATTCTACATTGCAGACGAGAAAGGAAGCGGTTGAGAAAATGAACCACCCAAAATTTTTGTGCGGTTCAACTGAAATGGAGCATCCTTGGCGTGCAGACTGGTTAAGTGCCAGATGAATATACACGTCAACCAACTTGTCTGGAATCTTTAGACTCCATGCCATATAGTTCGCTACCATATGTGTCGATAACCAAAAGGCACAAGTTGGGACCAAAGACTGGACTGCATTTTTCTGGGCTATGCACCAAGCAATATTTTGGCGTTCACTCTCCTAATACTTGGAGTTTGACAATTGGTTGACGCCGGTTGATACTTGAATGAATATAGGCACTTCTTGTCAACATCGATGCTTATCTGAGTGAACTTTGGAGTACATAGCAGCAGCATAAGTATCTGTCCATCTGATCATTTTGTGCAGTTCTACTGAAATCACCCGATGTAATGATTTGCCTGCGAGTTCAGGCTCCAAATTACTCCTTTATGAAATCGGCAAACAATAGCACAATACCAAATTACCAATACATATGAATTACTTTATGAAATCGGCAAACAATAGCACAATACCAAATTACCAATACCAAATTACTCCTTTATGAAATCGGCAAACTTGTGTGAGGTAGCATATGAATTACTATTTCCTTTGACTGGAAGCCGAGAGAAGTGATAACCCACAAGTATAGGGGATCGCAACAGTTTTCGAGGGTAGAGTATTCAACCCAAATTTATTGATTTGACACAAGGGGAGCCAAAGAATATTCTCAAGTATTAGCAGCTGAGTTGTCAATTCAACCACACCTGGAAACTTAGTATCTGTAGCAAAGTGTTTAATAGCAAAGTAATATGATAGTGGTGGTAATGATAACAAAAGTAAAGACAATAAAAGTAATGTTTTTGGTGTTTTGTAGTGATTGTGACAGCAGCAACAAAAAAGTAAATAAGCGTAAACCAGTATATGGAAAACTCGTAGGCACCGGATTAGCGATGGATAATTATGCCGAATGTGGTTCATCATGTAGCAGTCATAACATAGGGTGACACAGAACTAGCTCCAGTTCATCAATGTAATGTAGGCATGTATTCCGCATATAGTAATATGTGCTTATGGAAAAGAACTTGCATGACATCTTTTGTCCTACCCTCCCGTGGCAGCGGGGTCCTATTGGAAACTAAGGGATATTAAGGCCTCCTTTTAATAGAGAACCGGAACAAAGCATTCGCACATAGTGAATACATGAACTCCTCAAACTATGGTCATCAACGGGAGTGGTCCCGATTATTGTCACTTCGGGGTTGCCGGATCATAACACATAGTAGGTGACTATATACTTGCAAGATAGGATCTAGAACACACATATATTCATGAAAACATAATAGGTTCAGATCTGAAATCATGGCACTCGGGCCCTAGTGACAAGCATTAAGCATAGCAAAGTCATAGCAACATCAATCTCAGAACATAATGGATACTAGGGATCAAACCCTAACAAAACTAACTCGATTACATGATAAATCTCATCCAACCCATCACCGTCCAGCAAGCCTAAGATGCAATTACTCACGCACAGCGGTAAGCATCATGAAATTGGTGATGGAGGATGGTTGATGATGACGACGGCGACAAATCCCCCTCTCCGGAGCCCCGAACGGACTCCGGATCAGCCCTCCCGAGAGAGATTAGGGCTTGGCGGTGGCTCCGTATCGTAAAACGCGATGATTTCTTCTCTCTGATTTTTTTCTCCCCGAAAGCCGATATATGGAGTTCGAGTTGGTGTTGGAGGGCCACCAGGGGGCCCACGAGGTAGGGGGCGCGCCCCCCACCCTCGTGAGCAGGGTGTGGGCCCCCTGGTCTTCATCTTTTGCAAGGATTTTTCTTTATTTTTTCTAAGGTGTTCCGTGGAGTTTCAGGACATTCCGAGGATTTTTATTTTCTGCACAAAAAACAACACCATGGCAGTTTTGCTGAAAACAGCGTCAGTCCGGGTTAGTTCCATTCAAATCATACAAGTTAGAGTCCAAAACAAGGGCAAAAGTGTTTGGAAAAGTAGATACGATGGAGACGTATCAACTCCCCCAAGCTTAAACCCTTGCTTGTCCTAAAGCAATTCAGTTGACAAAGTGAAAGAGAAAAAGAAAAACTTTTACAAACTCTGTTTGCTCTTGTTGTTGTAAACATGAAAAGTCGGCATTCAAGTCTCAGCAATTATTATGAACTAACCATACTCACAATGACATGTAGGTCTCACAATTGCTCATATCAATAGCATAATCAGCTAGCGAGCCATAATAGCAAAACTCGGATGACAACACTTTCTCAAAATAATCATAACATGATATAACAAAATGGTATCTCGCTAGCCTTTCTGAGACCACAAAACATAAATGCAGAGCACCTTTAAAGATCAAGGACTGACTAAACATTGTAATTCATGGTAAAAGAGATCTAGTCAAATCATACCCAATATAAACCAACAATAATGAATGCAAATGACACTGTGCTCTCCAGCGGGTGCTTTTTAATAAGAAGGGTGATGACTCAACATAAAAGTAAATAGATAGGCCCTTCGCAGAGGGAAGCAGGGATTTGTAGAGGTGCCAGAGCTCGGTTTTGAAATATAGATAAATTATATTTTGAGCGGCATACTTTCATTGTCAACATAACAACTAAAAGACGACGATATCTTCCATGCTAAACAGATTATAGGTGGTTCCCAAATAGAATGGTAAAGTTTATACTCCCCTTGCTCCACAAGCATCAATCCATGGCTTGCTCGAAACAGCGAGTGCCTCCAACATTCAACGGGTCCCAAGGGGAGTTTTGTTTGCAGTTATTTTGATTTAGTTTGCACGAAGCATGGGACTGGGTATCTCGGATACCAGCCATTTTCTCGTGAATGAGGAGCGGAGTCCACTCCTCTTGAGAATAACCCGCCTAACACAGAAGATAAGGGCAGCTCTAGTTCACATATGAGCTATTCGAGCATGCAAAACAGAATGATTATTTGAAGGTTTAGAGTTTGGCACATACAAATTTACTTGGAACGGCAGGTAAATACCGCATATAGGTAGGTATAGTGGACTCATATGGGATAACTTTGGGGTTTAAGGAGTTTGGATGCACAAGCAGTATTCCCGCTTAGTACAGGTGAAGGCTAGCAAAAGACTGGGAAACGACCAACTGAGAGAGCGACAACAGTCGTAAACATGCATTAAAATTAATTCACACCGAGTACAAGCATGAGTAGGATATAATACACCATGAACATAAAATCGTGAAGGCTATGTTGATTTGATTCAACTACATGCGTGAACATGTGCCAAGTCGAGTCACTCAATACATTTAAAGGAGGATACCACCTCATCATACCACATCACAATCATTCTAATAGCATGTTGGCACGCAAGGTAAACTATTATAACTCATAGCTAATCAAGCATGGCACAAGCAACTATAATCTCTAAATGTCATTGTAAATATGTTTACTTCATAATAGCTGAATCAAGAACGATGAATCATCATATTTACAAAAACAAGAGAGGTCGAGTTCATACCAGCTTTTCTCTTCCCAATAAGTCCATCATATATCATCATTATTGGCTTTGACTTGCACGACCGAACGATGTGTATAATAATAAGAGTGCACGTGCATTGGACTAAGCTTGAATCTGCAAGCATTCAACTCAAGAGAGAAGACAAGTAATATGGGCTCTAAGTTTAAATAAACAATCATGCATATAAGAGCCACTAAGCATTTTCAATATGGTCTTCTCGAACCCCAAAGAAAGGAAAAGAAATAAAAACTATTTACACGGGAAAGCTCCCAACAAGTAAAAGAAGAACGGGAAATATTTTTGGGTTTTCTTTTTAGTTCTACTACAAGCATGAAAAGTAAACTCACTAATTTTTTTGATTTTTCTTAAAGTTTAACAAACACACAAGAAGAAGGCAGGAAAAAGAAATTTAAACTAACATGGATAATACAATGAAAAAGTATGAGCATCAACATCTAGCAATGAGTGTGTGTGAACATAAATGTAATGTTGGTGGGAAATACGTACTCCCCCAAGCTTAGGCTTTTGGCCTAAGTTGGTGTATTGCCAGGGATGGCCTGGTGGATATCCATAGGTGAAGCTGGGGTCGTACTGTGACGCAGCGGCTATCGCCGCCTGAGCTGTAGCGTGGAGTCGAGCAGCCTCCACTCTCCTTTCGTACTCATCTGCCTCCTCTCTGGTAATAATATATCTTCTTTTTGCCTGTGAATCAAAGAAAGCAGGAGCGGGAAGAGCAATATGGACTACACGACGTCTGTCAAAGATTAGTCGATACCGGAGAGGTGGTTCAGTCCTCTCAACAAACTGATGGGAAACCATAGAATCGAAATCTAAATAAGAAGGGGGTAACTCCATGTCACCCTCACGAATGTCTACCTCAAGAAAATTAGCTAAGCGGGTTGCATAAATTCCTCCAAAGAAATCTTTGTTGTGTCTATTCTGATGCAACCTACGAGCTACAATGGCTCCCAAATGATAAGATTGGTCTCCTAACACAGCACTCCTGAGAAAACTGAGATCAGGGACACACATGTGACATGCTTCATCATTAGCATTTATGCATCTACCTATAAAGAGAGCAAAATAATGTATAGCAGGAAAGTGAATGCTCCCTAAAGTGGCTTGTGTTATATCTCTAGATTCCCCCACAGTTATTCTAGAAAGAAAGTCTCTATATTCAGATTTAGGGGAATCCCTGACATTACCCCATGATGGAAGTTTGCAAGCAGAAGTGAAATACTCTAAGTCCATGGTATAGGATTTGTCATAAAGGTCAAACATGACTGTAAGAGAATTTCGCGAAGTTGAAAACTCAAACCTCCTCACAAATGAACTTGTGAGATCATGATACTGGGGGCATTTGTCAGCTTCAAATTCCTCAAGACCGGCGTTACTCAAATATGCACTAAATTCTTCTTTGATTCCCACTTGATTCATAAAATTTTCTGACGGCCATTCACAGGGCCTCACAGGAGCGTCTCTTGGTGGTTCCTCGTCAGCATCACGTATTGCAAGCCTGGGACCTTGCTTCCTTGAAGGACCACCTTGGAACATCCTCCTAAACATATTGTTTCCTCTGAAAAATTTCTGAAATTTTTAGTAACTTCAAATAAAAGTGAACCAACTTCAATAAAATTGATAGCAACAACTCCCACAAGTGCCTAGGGCCTATATAAAGCATTGGAACTACTTGGAACCATATAAATTTTTCATACAAGCTCAAGAACATGGTCACCTATGCAGCAGAAATTTGCAAAGAATAAAGCACTAGAACAAAAACTAATTGGACCAATGGAGGAGTCACATAACAAGGAACAATCTCCCCAAACAGTTTTGCGAGAGGTGCTTTGAGCAAGGAGATTGAAAATCACAGCAATGGGGGCTGGAACTCGTGCTTGAGTTGGTTTTTCGTGTTTGTGTGAGTGAGAGGAAGAAGATGGGTGCAGGAATAAGTGGAGGAGGGCCATTGTGGGCCCATGAGGCAGGGGGGCGCGCCCAGGGGGGTAGGGCGCGCCCTCCACCCTCGTGGCCAGGTGGCAGCTCCCCCCGTGGTAATTTTTTCACAGTAAATTCTCAAATATTCCCGAAAAAATCATATTAAATTGGCATGGCATTCTGAGGATTTTTATTTTTGGGATATTTTTATATTGCACGGATAAGTCGGGAAACAGACAGAAAAATATTATTTTACTTTATTTCTACTAAATAACAGAAAATATAAAGAGGGTACAGAAAGTTGTGCTTCTAGTTTCATCCATCTCGTGATCTTCAAAATGAACCCACTAATAGGGTTGATCAAGCCTTGTTAACAAACTCATTCCGAATAATCCCGGAACCTGAGAAATTTCGAATAACACTAAGTTACCTCAACGGGGATATGAAAATCCCCAACAATAAGAATATCATACTTTTTCTTGACAGTAGGGTGAGGAAATTCGAGACCTCCAAATATAATCGATGGAACTTTTCCAATAGAGTTGATACTATAAACTTGAGGTTGTTTCCTCGGAAAATGCACCGTGTGCTCATTGCCATTAACATGAAAAGTGACATTGCCTTTGGTGCAATCAATAATGGCCCCTGCAGTATTAAGGAAAGGTCTTCCAAGAATAATAGACATACTATCATCCTCGGGAATATCGAGAATAACAAAGTCCATTAAAATAGTAACGTTCACAACTACAACAGGCACATCCTCACAAATACCGATAGGTATAGCAGTTGATTTATCAGCCATTTGCAAAGATATTTCAATAGGTGTCAACTTATTCAAGTCAAGTCTACGATATAAAGAGAGAGGCATGACACTAACACCGGCTCCAAGATCACATAAAGCAGTTTTAACATAACTTCTTTTAATGGAGCATGGTATAGTAGGCACTCCGGGATCTCCAAGTTTCTTTGGTATTCCACCCTTAAAAGTATAATTAGCAAGCATGGTGGAAATTTCAGCTTCAGGTATCTTTCTTTTATTAGTAATAATATCCTTCATATACTTAGCATAAGGATTTGTTTTGAGCACATCAGTTAATCGCATACGCAAAAAGATGGGTCTAATCATTTCAGCAAAGCGCTCAAAATCCTCATCATCCTTTTTCTTGGATGGTTTCGAAGGAAAAGGCATGGGTTTCTGAACCCATGGTTCCCTTTCTTTACCATGTTTCCTAGCAGCGAAGTCTCTTTTATCATAACGTTGATTCTTTGATTGTGGGTTATCAAGATCAACAGCAGGTTCAATCTCTACATCATTATCATTACTAGGTTGAGCATCAACATGAACATTATCATTAACATTATCGCTAGGTTCATGTTCGTCACCTGATTGTGTTTCAGCATCAAAAATAGAGATATCATTTGGATTCTCAGGTGGTTCAGCGATAGGTTCACTAGAAGTTTGCAAGGTCCTATCATTTTTCTTTTTCTTCCTCTTGGAAGAGCTAGGTACATCGATATTGTTTCTCTGAGAATCTTGCTCGATTCTCTTAGGGTGGCCTTCAGGATACAAAGGTTCCTGAGTCATTCTACCAGTTCTAGTAGCCACTCTAATAGCATAATCATTTTTCTTACTATTCATTTCATCAAGCACTTCTTTCTGAGCTTTAAGTACTTGTTCTACTTGAGTGGTAACCATAGAAGCATGCTTGCTAACAAGTTTAAGTTCACCTCTAATATCAGCCATATAATCACCCAAGCGTTTAATCATAAAGGTGTTATGTTTTAATTGTCTACCAAAATAAGCATTAAAGTCGTCTTGCTTAAACATAAAGTCATCAAACTCATCCAAGCACTGACTAGCAATTTTAGTAGGATGGACTTTAGTTTTATCATATCTATAGAGAGAATTTACCTTTACTACCTGTGTCGGGATATCGGGAGGTTCTTCATTAAATAAGTAATTGAGATCATATACTTCTTCAACGGGCGGTAAATTAAGACCATGTATTTCTTCAATAGGAGGTAAATTATTAACATCTTCGGCTTTAATACCTTTTTCTTTCATAGATTTCTTTGCCTCTTGCATATCTTCGGGACTGAGAAATAGAACACCTCTCTTCTTCGGAGTTGGTTTAGGAATAGGCTCAGTAATTGGCTCAGGAACTTGCTCAGGAGGTAGCTCGGGAGGTGCCCAATTATTTTCATTTGCCAACATATTATTCAAAAGAATTTCAGCGTCATCTGGTGTTCTTTCCCTGAAAAGAGAACCAGCACAACTATCGAGGTAATCTCTGGAAGCATCAGTTAGTCCATTATAAAAGATATCAAATATTTCAGGTTTCTTAAGAGGATGATCAGGCAAAGCATTAAGTAACTTGAGAAGCCTCCCCCAAGCTTGTGGGAGACTCTCGTCTTCAATTTGCACAAAATTGTATATTTCCCACAAAGCAGCTTGTTTCTTATGAGCGGGGAAATATTTAGCAGAGAAGTAATAAATCATATCCTGGGGACTTTGCACACAACCAGGATCAAGAGAGTTATACCATATCTTCGCATCACCCTTTAATGAGAACGTAAATATCTTAAGTAAATAAAGGTAGCGCGATCTCTCATTATTAGTAAACAGGGCAGCCATATCATTTAACTTAGTAAGATGTGCCACAACAGTTTCAGATTCATAGCCATAAAAAGGATCAGATTCAACCAAGGTAATTATATCAGGATCAACAGAAAAATCATAATAGTCCTGATCAGGAACACAGATAGGTGAAGTAGCAAAAGTAGGGTCGGGTCTCATTCTATCTCTAAGAGATTCTTTACTCCATTTAACTAGCAACCTCTTAAGTTCATATCTATCCTGGCAAGCGAAAATAGCTGCAGAAGATTCTGCATCAAAAAGATAACCCTCAGGAATAGCAGGCATAGGTTCATCATCACTAACATCATCGTGTTCAGGTTCAATAATTTCTCTTTCTCTAGACCTAGCAATTTGCTCATCAAGATATTCACCAAGTGGTACAGTAGTATCAAGCATAGAAGTAAGTATCATGCATAGCAGAAGTGGCATCATCAATAACATGCGACATATCAGAATCAATAGCAGTAGTAGGTTTAGGTGTCGCAAACTTACTCATAACAAAAGGAGAATCTAGTGCAAGGCTAGATGGCAATCCCTTACCTCCCCTCGTAGTTGAGGGCAAAATAGTAGTTCGATCATCTTTCAAGTTCTTCATAGTGTCCAACAGATATAAATCCCAAGTGACTCAAAGAATAGAGCTATGCTCCCCGGCAACGGCGCCAGAAAATAGTCTTGATAACCCACAAGTATAGGGGATCGCAACAGTTTTCGAGGGTAGAGTATTCAACCCAAATTTATTGATTCAACACAAGGGGAGCCAAAGAATATTCTCAAGTATTAGCAGCTGAGTTGTCAATTCAACCACACCTGGAAACTTAGTATCTGCAGCAAAGTGTTTAGTAACAAAGTAATATGATAGTGGTGGTAACGATAACAAAAGTAAAGACAATAAAAGTAATGTTTTTGGTGTTTTTTAGTGATTGTGACAGCAGCAACGAAAAAGTAAATAAGCGTAAACCAGTATATGGAAAACTCGTAGGCACCGGATTAGCGATGGATAATTATGCCGAATGTGGTTCATCATGTAGCAGTCATAACATAGGGTGACACAGAACTAGCACCAGTTCATCAATGTAATGTAGGCATGTATTCCGCATATAGTCATACGTGCTTATGGAAAAGAACTTGCATGACATCTTTTGTCCTACCCTCCCGTGGCAGCGGGGTCCTATTGGAAACTAAGGGATATTAAGGCCTCCTTTTAATAGAGAACCGGAACAAAGCATTAGCACATAATGAATACATGAACTCCTCAAACTATGGTCATCACCGGGAGTGGTCCCGATTATTGTCACTTCGGGGTTGCCGGATCATAACACATAGTAGGTGACTATAGACTTGCAAGATAGGATCTAGAACACACATATATTCATGAAAACATAATAGGTTCAGATCTGAAATCATGGCACTCGGGCCCTAGTGACAAGCATTAAGCATAGCAAAGTCATAGCAACATCAATCTCAAAACATAATGGATACTAGGGATCAAACCCTAACAACTAACTCGATTACATGATAAATCTCATCCAACCCATCACCGTCCAGCAAGCCTAAGATGCAATTACTCACGCACGGCGGTGAGCATCATGAAATTGGTGATGGAGGATGGTTGATGATGATGACCGCGACAAATCCCCCTCTCCGGAGCCCCGAACGGACTCCAGATCAGCCCTCCGAGAGAGATTAGGGCTTCGCGGCGGCTCCGTATCGTAAAACACGATGATTTGTTCTCTCTGATTTTTTCTCCCCGAAAGTCGATATATGGAGTTGGAGTTGGCGTTGGAGGGCCACCAGGGGGGCACGAGGTAGGGGGGCGCCCGGGGGGCACGCCCCCCACCCTCGTGAGCAGGGTGTGGGCCCCCTGGTCTTCATCTTTTGAAACGATTTTTCTTTATTTTTTCTAAGGTGTTCCGTGGAGTTTCAGGACATTCCGAGGATTTTTATTTTCTGCACAAAAAACAACACCATGGCAGTTATGCTGAAAACAGCGTCAGTCCGGGTTAGTTCCATTCAAATCATACAAGTTAGAGTCCAAAACAAGGGCAAAAGTGTTTGGAAAAGTAGATACGATGGAGACGTATCAATAAGCCAAGCGATTGACAGCAAAGGAAGAAATCAAGCGGAGATTAGCGACTGACAGGAAAGGACGGAAGTTGTCAAGGCAATGAAGCACCCAAAGTTTTTGTGCAGTTCCACCAAAATCGAGCATCCCTGTTGGCACATATATTGAGAGAGTGAGATTACTGTAATAGTGGGACTAGTTGATGAAACATACACTAACAAATAGAAGCACCCTCATTATCTTAATGGGTAAAGTTAGCAACATAGTAGTCTTGCTTAAAGAGAGGTATTAGTTTATTTAATTAGTGCCAATTAGCTCAACTCAACACTCAAAGCATTGCCATTTATCATAGGTTGCAAAACTTAAAAGTGCAAAGATAAAGGAGTTTCTCATGACAGTAGCACGATACAAATAGAGATGAGAGCAAACTAATATGGCTGAAGGCCTTAGGCCCGTACCAACCTGAGAAAAAAAGCTTATTCATGTAGTCCCATAAGAGATGATAAAGCACTCACTGGAATCACACAATAGTATATATTTTTGTGCACTTCAAATGTATGGTTGAAATCACTCTTGTTTACCAGTGCTGAGATTATATCGAAAGATTATCAAGAACTTCCAGCAGAGTTAAAGCACTGGCTGGGATACAGTTCATTGTATTGTCTTGTGTAGTTCCACTAAAATGTATGATTGGCACAACATGATCCCTGTTTTCACAAGTAGGAAAGGGGTGAAACCTTCATTAGCTTAGTGAGAAAGGATAGGAAGACATTAGCATATTACTCAACCAGTAGCATCAAATTCATGATGGACAATACGCAAAACATTGCCTCATTGAACCAATGGCAATAAATTGACATGCAAAACAATAGCACTATTATGTCATGACACTAATAATATTCCCTCCCTGCTCCACCACATGATTCACCTCCACAGACAAACATTCACACGTACATGATTCAGCATAGGGTCCTACTAAAGATTTGTTTAACTCCAACAGGAAAATTAGGCAGTAATTAATTAGTGGTACTTAAGTACTCCTAATTAATTAAGTGAGACAGCAGAAGTGGAAGGGCTTCCTGGAGGATCGTCTCACATGTAAGGTAGTCGTTGTCGGAGCCCTTGAATAGCCTCGACTAAGGCCTCTGGCTTCAGCAAGATCGCCTTGGCACTGTTTATTCTTCTTCTTCTTCCTCTTCATGCTCTGTTTCTCTTTCTCCTCACCAGTTGGTGAAACCAAGTACATGATTGGCCTTCTAATTCAGAATTGGTTTTGTCAGTGAGGGAGTACAAGTGTACTAGTAAAAAACAGCATTATTTTCTCATGGCAGTTGGAAAATAGAGATGAACACATGCATTAAATATCATTCTTACCTAAAGGAAGGTTATGGCGCCAATATGGATGATGAGGATTGGAACACATATCTCCCTTTGTGCAGTTCCACCAAAATGAACCAACTGTTCCATTCTAACATTCCAGTTAAACAGCACAAAAGTCACTTCTTTTAAGAAGAGTTTTGTGCAGTGCACCAAAAGGTCACAACAGCAACCAGGTGAACTGGATATCCCTGTTTGCACAAAAAGGCACATAGGAAATAGTCAGAGTCTCAAACAATTATAGGCAAAAACATTTGGCTAAACTTGTCAGAGTCTCAAACAATTACAGGCAAAAACAGTGGCATGGCTTCATTTTTACCAGGGACATTATATTAAGAACAGCTAAGGCTGCGTTCGGTTCACAGGTTTGGTGCAGGATTTTCGTAGGAACACAATTCCTACGGTATTCTTTCCCCTCCAACTGTTCGGAACACGGGAAAGGTGAATAGTGTTTCATAGGAAAGCTGGTCTGGTAGTACTAATTCCATCGGATTAGAAACATCCACGCACTACTCATTTTTTGGGCGGAAGCCCGAGGCAGGCGCTCGTTGCCACGCGTTAGACAGGTTGTTGTGATGTGTTTGCCGGAATAAAAAAATCAACCTATGTATGGTATGTGAGGTGAGGACAAGAGTAGTCACTGTGCAGCTGAATAAACAAATAGCATCTCATACTGCCAAGCATGCTACTCTAAAAAAACAAATATGTACATTTTGTAGTCCATCTGAACACATTCTCTTGAGAGTTTCCTCCGGTTCGCTGTTCCATAGTTTTATACCTACATTCCTTTCCTATTCCTCTATTTTCATCAATACCTATGTTTTCTGCCCCTTTATTCCGACCGGAGCCTAAATATTTGGTATAAGGGCATGGGACAGTGGGTGCACCAGCAGTACAACACCATGTACGTAAACAGGGGCATAAAGTGGTGATTCATAGTTTGTTGCCCCGAGAAACAAACATCCAAGAAACATATCTGGGTTGGTCCCATTTTTGTTCACTCTAGCCACCTACTCCTATGTGTGGATAGCAAATCTAGTCCTGGTCATACCACTGTGTACAGCATTACCCCTATATTTCCCTTTTCGACCAAGATACCGGTTGGATGACAAGTCTGTACTACTTTCACCCCCTTTCCTTCCAGTTTGTACCAAGTCCGATGTACATACTAAGTTCCCCCACCCCCACTTTATTTCTTGTTTGAACCAAGTACTCCCTCCGCCCGGAATTACTTGTCATCAAAATGGATGTGTCTAGAACTAAAATACATCTAGATACATCCATTTCAATGACAAGTATTTTCGGACGGAGGGAGTACAAGATTCGACTCCATGAAGTAGCTTTACCTCTAACAATAGAAGAAAAAAATAGGTGACATTGGACCATCCGATCGAGAGGGGCTGAGAGGTAGAAAATGATGCACATGCAGCGACGTAGCGAGCTGGGGAAGTAGAGCTAAGGCAGTTTCGAACAAAGATATACCCAAAGGTCGTCGGGATGTGGATAGGTGGGTGGCAGGAGGCCGAATCCGCCCACAGGCAACGACGAAGGGATCGAAGGACCTCCCGCACCGGCGCTCGGCCAGAGATAACGGTGCAGCTGGCAGTGGGTCTCCTCCCTCGCTGTCGACGATGGCCTAAACGCTGCCCCTCCTCCCCTTCACCGGCGGAGGGGGATATGTCCGGATCTATAACCAGCGGTGAGGATAGAAAGCCAGTGTTTTTTGAAGGGAGAAAGACAGTGTTACTACCCCTATCTTGTTTAGATCTGGAGAGGATGAGAGTATGTGAATAGACTAGCGCTAGCAAGCAAGCGCGGAGGCTCCGGCCTATATATAAGTAGTGGGGTAGTTTTCCTTTTTCACTCCATCAAAACAATCGTTTAAAATTGTGTACTACTACATGCCAGGTTGCGGTTTTTTTTAGTTGTTGATTGTTTTTGAGATAGCTACCTACTTGTTCCAAGTGGTGTTACGGTGTGCCAGGTTGCACTTTGTATCGTTCAAGTCTGGTACTACAAGTCCCTCCATTAAATGAACAACCACCCCCTCGTAAAAATTGTGAACAAGCCCATGGCTAAAATTAGCGGAAACGTGGGTTGCCCCAACATGCATTATTATTTTTATTTTCTACTCCCTCCGTTCCTAAATATAAGTCTTTTTTATTAGCCACACCTAAGACAAGAATATTTTTATTAGCAGTGTACCCCACATGTCATAGACACAAAAATTGTGGCAAGATTCCCTTAGGCAAGCCAAAGTGTGTCTAACAATTTGAGCAACTCAGGTTAGGCAAGTGTGGCAAGTGTGGGAAAAATAATGTGGCAACATAAGACAAACATAGTCACAATCCAAACAGCCCCGTAATTTTTTGTGACATGCATGAAAATTTGGTTAGTTAAATTTATAGTCAAAATTTGGCAAGGTGCATCAAATCAACACATGCAAGTATCAAAAGGAAAGTCACGGCATGCATGCATGCGTTGTACTCCCTCCCTTTCCAAATATAAGTCTTTTTAGAGATTGCAACAAGTGACTACATATGAAGCAGAATATGTCTACTCCTACATACGAAGTAGCCCATTTGAAATGTGTAAAAAGATTTTTATCAAGTGCAGTGCTTTGTTGTGTCGCGTCAACTCGTACAAGACCGAGAAATTTGATTACTACGATGCCCTCTCCCTCGCGGACTGAGCTCTAGTGCCTTAACTGCACCTGTCTTTGGCTGCATGACAGGTGGGACAACCACCTGTTGGGCCCACCTGTCATAGACGCAAAGGCAGGAGCAGTAAGTAGAAGCTCTCGCTACATGCTATCCCTCCCGCACGAGGTGGATGGACATGCAAAAGTGGATTCGATTCTGTAGAAGTAGGAGTAACATCATTGTTCGTCTTCTCAAAGAGGCGAAGAGCCAAGCGCAAACCGAACGTGGCAGTTGCGAACGCTCGTGTGGTGCGGTTCCTTGGAGTACTAGCCAGGCTCTTGCATGAGACACAATTGCTATTGTTTAACAATTAAACTCCATTATCCATTGGTTGATACTCATTCTGCATAGGTCCACGCGCTTAGCACCGTTTCCTCCTGGGGTCATCAATGTTTATTTGCTAATTAATAGCATTCCATGCAATGAACTAGCCATTGCAAGTCATTAAAAGCATGCACACCTCTCATCTCTTATTGGTTGATACGTATGTCAAGAAACAAGAAACAAGGTAGAAGTTAATGCACCGCGCCTAAGTGTTTTGGGACTATTTGGTTTTCATAAGATGACTTACACACCTAGACGGAGGGAGTAGTATAGACCTGTAAACCGGAAAGGAGTATTTGCCTTTCTAGAGATTTCAACATGTGACTAGACTACACCATGTGAAGTACCCCCTCCCTTCCGGTTTATAGGGCTCAAATCTCAAATCTCATGAACCAAGGCATTTTGCGATTGGAGGAATGTATCTCGTACTTTACAAAACTACCCTAATTAAACTCATGCATTAATTACGTAGGTCTCTCGTTTTCCTCTCCGCCTTGGTCGTGGTGCACAATATTGAGCACTCCTATATGACTAGTCGCTCTATCTACATGCGGGACATTTCAAAGCATCCGGGCCCACGTGCCATCCACCAAATCACAGCAAGGTGCTACAGTCGAGACTCACCTGTCACCCCGGTGTGGCCGTCATGACCCATCATATCACAAAACCCACACCTTTACCAACAGTGGTAAGGTGGCCTCCAAGTTGGACTGGACGAAGCAACCATCATTTCATTGGAACGCTCGTTCAAGCCCTTTCTCCTCTTTCTTGAAGAAAACCTCACTCTAGGCTACTCACTTCTGCCATTTTTCTTCTGTACCGACGAAGGAAAGGTAGGCGAATCAGTTATGCTGCTATATTTTCATTCCAATAATCTTCTTTTTGCGAAGCACTGACCGATTCTCACATCCTATTCTTTTCCCGTTTTCATTGTGATTGTGGTTTCCTTTCGATTGCTTTTTGTTTGTCAGTTCATCGATGGATCCTGGAGCACTAGGTAAAGAGTTGCTGGCGGACAACCCACTGGAGACAGCGATCTCCAGGAAGCGAGCACCGACCAACGAGTTTACCATGTTGGCGGGCCAACCCATGGAGACGAAGAACTCCAAGAAACAAGCACTGGCCAAAGAGTTGAGGACGTTGGCGGACGAACTCCTCAAAGAAAGTTGGAAGAACAGCAAGGGCCCCACCGCGCCTACCCCAGGAACTCGGATTGCCACCTATGTGAGGCTCAAGACCGAGTTTGAGGAGATAGTCGCTGTTGAGAAGCAGTATTCCCCTGGCAAGGTGATGTCCCCCATCGAGGACGAGGAGATGGCCCCCGGAGGGATGAGATCCCCCAGTAAGCTGCACAAGGTAAAAAATAATGGCTTATTACCATAGTTGTGGTTTTTTATTATTTGCAATGTGATTGCTCATATGTTAGGGTTGTGCAGGTGCCGCTGGTTGTCCTTGATGATTCCGATGTCGTGGCCCGTCCTGTTGGCATCGCCCCGGAGATCTACTCCGATTTCGCTGTCCATCCTATGGACATCGCCCCAGAGATCGATTCCGATGTCGCGGTCAGTCCTGTGGACATCGCCTTAGAAATCGATTCCCATGCCGCTGTCCGTGCTGTGGTCATTGCCCGAGAGATCGATAACAAGAAATAGTTGGTCACGCTAATCCTTCAGGGTAGTTTGCATTGCCCTATGTTTAATTACCAGAACGATGCGTGTTATCAAACCATCTTAGGGCTAGTGCACTATCTTGTGTGGGCGGATCTTGCTACTTTTGTTTGATAGTGAATCATGCGATGAATCATGCGAATCCTCTCCGAGTTATGGAAACAGATGTATCCTCACCAGCTTTTGATGTAATATATGGCATGCTTAGATGTAAGTTTGAACTGTTTATCATATCAACAGGGCTTGTTTAATGATTCTTGGTGTTAGTAGACTAGCTACTGTGCGAGCTATAGTACTTGCAAAACACTCACCGAAGAGAAACGTTGGGGCTGATGAGCTCGTGGTACGCTTATACTTATCCCTCGTGGATCGACCAATAGCCCTAGCTCCTAAAATTGTAGGCTTAGCGATCGATCAGACAATAGTCGACATACATTCAGGCCTCATTTGGTTCATAGGGTAGGAAAATCGTAGCAAAAGTACAGAGAACATGCAACACAAAATCATAGCAGTGCAGAGACTTACTCCCTACGTTCCAAAATAGATGACCTAGGCGGGCTAGTTTGGCCTAGTGGGTTTCAGTGATATGACGTGGTACAGTGCCATCCAGTCTTTGTGTGTGGTAGCAGTATTGCGGGTACAATAAGTTTTCTTGAAGAAGCGGAATTCAACGAAGTCATGATGGTTCCTTCGTCCGAATAACTTACAGTGGGAAAGGTTGGGCCTGCGATACGACCGGGGTAGACCAGGATAATTTTGTGCATGGCAGGTGGACCAGGATTGTCGACGTCCCACATGTCGGTGAATGAAAGTATTATTTTCGATACAGAGGACGAGCAACGAGTATTCATTGTTTATTTTTTATGAAAGCTATTGTCTCCACTGTTACTCCTTGACTTTGTCAATGCCTCTCTCTCCTCCACATAAGCGGGGACTACTTGCTATGCATGCAGCAGGCAGCTGGCATCTTAAGGGGACAGGTCGGTGAGAGCGGGCTCCGGAAGCGGTCCGAACTCCAGCATGGCCCACCTCACATTATCACCATATATTTCTTGGAGTCCGTGCGCGGCGGGCGGGCGATCTCTTCTCCCTCCCCTGTTTCTCTCTTCTCAGCCGACGCCCGCCAAGCGATTAGGTTTCGGCTATCGACAGTTTATTCAATTACAGTCCCACATGTCAGTGAAATTGCAAGAAAACGCGTGTCCCCTCTGGTGAGCGGCGTGCGAGCCGGACTGTCGGGGTTGCGACGCGTACGAGTCGTAAGTGTGCCGCCTTTTCCTTTAGAACTTGCAAAGCGTAACATTTTCGCGTGATCTATCGATAGAAATCCAGAACAAAATGACAAGGGCGGTGCTTTCCCGCTCGTTAGGCGGGCTAGTTCGAGTATTATGACGTGCTACAGTGCCGTCCACTTGCTCCATTTTTATGTAAGCAAGAGTTTACACTCTTACGCGGGAGGAGTGCGAAATACCGCGGATCTTATTTTGATCGAGGGATAACTGTTCCATGCCAAATAATGGAGGATTGTTAGCGATTATAGCATGATAGTTAGGGCATCTCTAGCATTGGCCCACAAATTTTATCCGGCATCTGTCCGAGGACACTGATGGATGCCATCCGATGCTGCCCGCATACCTTTCGACAACTATATGAACTAACCGGATGAAATTCGTGCAAACAAAGCAAATTTCAAATTAACCGGATGAAATTCATTACATTTCAAAAACTTTTCCTACAAACTGGACGAAATTCATTACATATTTCGCACAAACCATACTAAACCTACTGTAAACCTAATCTAAATGATCGTCGGCGCCCGACCACCATGCCCGGCCATGAACCCGAGAAAGCCGGCCATTGCCTTTGCCTCCTCCTCATCCGCCTTGATAACCTCCTCCTCTGGAGCACAAGGTTCTGAAGATTTCTGCCTCCACATCGCCGTCAAGCGGCTAATCGGCCGCCGATGTTTACCCCACCAAGCTTGGCGTCGACTGAGTGGAGTAGCGGTGGCCTTCCCGGGATCAGAGTGGCGGCGACCTACCGTGTACTACTCTTCCTTGCTGTCGGCTGCGCCCGCGCACGTGCGCCGGCTTCATGGTCGTGGCGGCGGAGGGCGGCCGGGGGGGTGCCGGCGATCTCCTTCATTTGCTCCTGTGACAGTACGTCGAAGAGAGCTTTGGAGCGCGCCCAGAGCGGAGCCACCGATGTCCCTCGTCTTCTCCTGCGACAGTATGTCCAAGAGATCTTCGGAGTGCCAGGAGGCCATGGTTGAACTGGTGCCGACAGAAGGAAGGGACCGGAGGAGAATAAGTGTGGGTCTTTGGCTATGGCTGGGAGCTGGGGCTCAAGTTAATATAGCGGGCGAATGGCAATGAGCCGCGGCAGACGGATGGACAACTGGCGACGGAGTAGGTTCGTCGGGAGTGAATGCGGATGCTGCTTCAGTGACTTAACTGCAGATGCGTTTGGGTTACTGACATGTGGGCCCAACGGGCGTGTGGCCCGCATGTTAGTGACACACCAATTGCACCTGCAGTTAAGTCCGGTGAATGCGGCATTGACATTCTGGAGAGACGGTGACCATTTTAGGCGGGAAGCATGCGCTAGCGATGGAAGGGGTTTCGGTGTGCAGTGGCACTAAGATCGGTCGCTCATGATAGTACATACTCCGTACCATACTACCATAGTACCCTCTCTAGCTTAGGTTGTTTTATAGATTGTCGTTGTGATGGACGATATACATGAGCAAGGCGGTCCGAGTATGACCGTTGGTGTTGAGCCAGGTGAATACATGCTCGGCGTTCGCGTAGGCCTCCATCAAACGTCTAAACAGTAATGTCAGGCACCGCCGGGGCGCGTAGGTGATGGGCTCGCCGTTTGCGTTGCGCCATGAGCAGGACTTTGATTTAGAGGGTGACATGCATGCATTAGCATGCTTTGACAGCGTGAGCATGAGTGTCTAACGCGAAGTATTTCATTTTCATTTGGCTGACGAGGGTGCGTTGCAGCGACGAGTCCGTGGTCTGATTCCTCACATACGCATAATTTTGGTTTTTACAGTTTCTCCATTCACATGTAGGCCCGCGTAGATATATAAAGAACATGAGCTGATGAGGCGCATGCGGACTGTTTGACTGGTCAACCATACAAATACAGAGCTATACGCTGAGCCAGTGACCGTATAATCACCATATCTCGTATACAATGATCAAAGTGAGCTATCAAGACAAGTTCGATGACCGCCAATGCATTTTACTCGGTAATAAATGACCAGGATTGAAGGGGAATCCTAATTTGCTTCGTCTTCTGTCCTTGAGCTCTTGACAAACCAATGCACTATACGGTTGTTCGGCCACTCCACCCCAGAGCTCTCATCAAGCGTTGTTCATGCCACCGCGCCGCACACTAACCGGTAAGGCAGTGATGGCATCCCGCCGCGCCGAGTTCCTCGCCGCCCACAACCGCACACAAAATGGTAGGGAAGCGATGGCATCCCGCCGTGCTGAGTTCATCGCCGCTCGCGACCTCACAACCATGTGGGAGGAATTTGAAGATGCCAAGGCCGAATGGGCGGTAGAGCAAGAGGCGGCCAAAGCTGCACAGAGGGAGCGGAAAAGTCAGAAAGCACTCAAGAAAAGAGAGGCCTGCCGCCGCAAGAAAGAAAAGGACGCACTCGCTGCTGCAGAGAGGTCGGCGATGATCCAAGCACGATGGGGTGTCGCCGACAAAGCCGAGAAGGAGAACGACGGCGTCTGGCCAGCATGTGAGAAGTAGTAGTACTAGTAGTTAGTGTGTGTGTGTGTCTGTGTCTGAGTACGAGCATGTACCAGTAATACTAGTTACTACTGTAGTTTTTAGAGCAAATTACCAGTACATGAGCCTAGACTAAATGGAAAAATTCCTATCCTAAGCATCAAATGGCATCTCTTTCTCTATAGGAATTGAGATGCATGTCATCTCACTTCCTATGATTTTCATATTCCTATCCTATGAACGAAAGGAGGCCTATGTTGGAGTAAATACTGTAGCTAGCAGTACTGCTGGTACAGTAGTTTTCTTCAAGAAGCGGAATTCAACGAAGTCATGATGGTTCCTTCCTCCGAGCAACTTCAAAGTGGGAAGTGTGCCTGTGATTTGACGGCTCATTAGTCATTGTTACTGCGGCGCGACGACCTGGGTGACTCTCCCTTGGAGTTCTGCGTGCATGGCAAGTGGACCAGGATGGTCGACATCCCACATGTTGGCGAACGGAAGTATTCTTTCCGATATCGAGGAGCAAGGAAACCACGTGGTATAGTATCACTGTTGATTAGTTCGCAAAAAAATAGTATCACTGCCGATTTATAATTATTTTTTATTTCTGATGAATGCTAGCGTTTCAACTCTTACGACGAAGGGTGCCAAACACGGCACGTGCTGGATGTCCCACACGTCAGCGAAAGGAGTGGGACATGAACAGCATGGTAGAGCCCAGCGTAAAAAAACAGCATGGTAGAGCGTCTCCACTTCTTCCACTTATGGATCGGAGACCACACGTAGTAGTACTTAGTGGTATGACGATACAAAGTGTGGCCTGGAGAGAAAGACATGTCTAGTTGGAAGGTCTCGGGGCATACACGTAAACAAATATAAAAGTTAATATGTGCCTCCAACTAATATAGTAGTAGTAGAGTACTTAGGCACGTACTCCATAACATCACCGTGCATTGCACGTACAACATTTAGTGGTAGTACGTAGTAAGAGACAAATGCCGCCCAAGAGTTCCCTTCTCGACCTACTTTTGGGTGTTTGGTAGAGTGTATGGAGGGTGCATGAGTCCACACTAGTTTAGCACAAATACACTAGAAGCATGCATGAAGAGAGCATGCATGAAGAGGGGTGTTGAGTTGAGCATGCATGAAGAGGGAACAACTATGCTGAGACGAGAACGCAACCAAACACACCCTATATGCCACGCATGTTCATACCATTTGTGCCTTTCTACTTCACTTACTGCGCTACATTACTCAGGTTCGTACGTCCACTCCTGGGTACATGTCCGTCTCGTAGTTCTAGTCCCACGTGTTCTTCATATAGATGGAACGATCCTTGCATAACACGTGCACCTTGATGCTAGATGTCTCGCGTGTTGGCAAAAGGATGAACAAAGCTCACGTAAAAAAAATAGAGTGGAAGAACATAGATTCCGAACGACCGAGAAGGAGCAAGGAACCTCGTGGTGGAGCGTCTGCGCTCATAATATTTAATATTATTCAACGATATAAAATTAACCAATCATCTCCACAGTGGACTGGAAGAGTACGAAACACGGCAGCCCAGTGTAGTAACATCATACTAGTACATGGCTAACCCATGCTATCACCATATTTCTTGGCTTCCATGCGACACCTATCTCTAGTAATCCAGCAACCTGTATCGCTTCTCCCTCCTCGTCTCTATCAAAGTGCGGTGGGCTGGCGTTTCTGCTGTCTATTGAGGTCGGTTAACTATCACATGTTAGCGACATGCCAAGAGCATTCTAAAAAAAATTCCTTTCACGTTCCGTTTTCAAAAAGAAAAAATCCTTTCACATACGAATTTGCCTGTATGCTTTGAGCAACTTGCATGTCCTATACTGCTCCTGTTTGATACTCTAACTTAGTTAGAGGTTATACTAACTCATGACTAACCCTGAACTAACTGTAGCCAAAGAGGTGTTTGGGTGACAGGGTTAGATTGACAATAAGTGCACTTCATGGAGAGAGAAAGTGATTTTTCAGTGGTCCCAATGAGAACTATCTCCAGTTAGCACCTATTGGGTGGGATAGTTTTTTTTGGTGGGTTTGGTGCAACTTGCTCCAATTTAAATCCTCATGCTTGGATACTTTAGGGCTATTTGAGCCCCAACTAGCTCAAACTAACTCTAACCCATGGATCCAAATAGGGCCTATGGCCAGTCTCGACGCAGAGCAGTCGCGTGCACCGGGAAGCGGTGCTCTCTCGGCCGTCGCACCACTTCAAAGCCGGCGCCAGTGAGAGGTCGCCTCCGCTCTGGCTAGGCATTAATGCGGCACTAACGCTCCAGGGTGACGCTGACCATTTCACGCGGGAAGCGTGCGCTGGCAAGGGAATATAGGTTTTGAACCGTTTCAGGTGTAGTACTGGTAGTTTGCAAAACTACTCAATTATTGCACTCAGTTTCCTAAGAAATTGTGGTAAAAAACATTACTCCACAGCCCGCTTCCATTCTCCTTCCTCTTCCACTGCCCGTGCACGTCCGCGGGAAGCGACTGGTTAACCCTTATATAGGAGTGCTAGCACAAAAAGATGCATGCATGACCACTAAAATTTCCATATTAAAGCGTCGCTCCGGCGGGAGTATGGCGTATGTTGTTACCTTCGTCCGGCCCATGGCAACCGGGCGACGGCGACCAGAGAAGAGGTGGCGGGAGGGGAATGAATGTAGCTACTGTTTGGGTTCGCCTTCCGGCTTAAATAAATGCGCAACATCACGTGTACCCGCGGGTGCACAAATAGTAACATACTCGTGTCTGCTTAAGTGGGCGTCACGTAACTGGTGTGTGTGTGAGAGAGAGATTCTGAGAGACAGAGTGCGTGTGTGTGACTCTACTCTTCAGACATGTACTCAACCTTTTGAATCGGGATATAAGTATAATGGTATTTACTTTAGCTAGTGATTTACGTGGCCATGTTAACGTGGTTGTGTCAAAAAAATGTCATTTCCTGCTCGTGATTTGCGTTATATAATTACAAGCTAGATTCTCATGCATTACATGGAACATCAATATGCATTTTTTTACAAAACACCTGTTGTGATTGACCCATGCAGGAGTAATCCCATGTGTAAAAACTAATGATATCTCGAGAATTTTATCGGAAAACTGGTATCTTGAGAATGTTGTCAAAAAAATGAAAGATGAGAGATAAGGCGAGGAGGAGTGGAGCGTGGTGGTGACTATGGGCGGAGGCATTGGGATGGACGGCGCCAGCAGGCGGCAGCAGCCACCATGCATGCTAGATTGTTCCAGAGACTTATTCATTTTTTAATTGCTGAGCAATGAGGTTGCGGGAGATAATGATGTGGAGAGAGGTGCGGGTATCTTTTGTAAAATTATCATAGTTTGCTTTCTATCCGTCAGATATAGATCATACGGTCTATATTACAAGATGGCAGGCACACCATCATCGCCAACTCGTTTTTTATAAGGGTCTAGATGATAAGTTTGCTGACTACTAAAGTAAAGTGGAATCTGTCCATGTTATGCAAGTAAATAAAGGTGATTGTTTATCATACGGGTAAGGTTGGATGAAGGGTGGTAGGAACAAATGCTCCGCCTAGAGCATGTGTGTGTGAGATGGAGTCTTAGTGTGTGTATGGGGGTGTGTGTGTGAGAGAGAGAGAGAGGAGAGAGAGAGAGATGGAGTCTTAGTTTCTGTGTGTGTGTGTGTGTGAGAGAGAGAGAGAGAGATGGAGTCTAAGTGTGTGTGGGGGGTGCGTGCGTGTGGGTGTGTGTTTGTGTGTGTGTGAGAGAGAGAGAGAGATGGATTCTTAGTGTGTGGGGGTGCGTACGTGCGTGCGTGCATGTGTGTGTGT
>NC_041383.1:332542181-332592283 GCF_002162155.2 Triticum dicoccoides | reverse complement strand
AGTGTGTGTTTTACCCATCCAGGTGGAAGTTATGTGCACAAAAGAGGAGAACGATTCGATGTGGCATTAGGATTGAGGGTAATTAACTACGTATGGAGACATAGAGACCTTGAACATGCATGTGTGAGAGGGATACATGTATACGTGGGATGTGTGTGTGTGCGTGCGCGCATGATCGAGTTAAAAGAAAGAAGACATAAGTCGTAAGATCAACGACATGGGAGAGACAGATCGGTATGACAATATGCATGCATGTGAGAATGCAGGGAAGAAAGCCCGACAATTGAGCATGTGTTTTTGTCTTTAAGAGATAGTGGCGTGGGCTGGAGCATGCATCTATGGCGAGCAGAGGGGGTGAGGCGCAACGATTGTGCAAAAGAGATCAACCTATAAATGCATATGTATGAAGAGACATATATAGTGTGGGTGATAGGAAGCAAGACTCCGTGCGAGAAAGGAATGTTGACAGAGAAACTATAGATAGATACAGAGATGGAGATGCTAGCTAGAGGGACATCCGTTAGTTTGGGTGTTGGAGATGACCGTCGGGTGGTTCAAAGGGTGAAGTTATATATGTGTGTGAGAGGGCACTTGACTGCATGTAGAGAGAAACATATGTAGTGTGCGTGATAGGAATCAAGAGTGAGGGCGAGAAAGAAGGTTGATGGAGAAACAGATAAATAGAAAGATAAATATGCTAGCTAGTGTGCGTTAGAGATAGGAGTCGAGTGGATCAGAAGGCTGGGTTATGTGTGTGCGTGTGAGAGAGATAGAGAGAGGGTGCATGTGAGTCACATACAAACAGATATCAGAGAGAAATGAGATCCAAAGAGATGGAGTTTTGTGTCTGCGAGAGAGAAAGATATTTCACAATGAGAGTGATAGCTAGAGAGACATATGAGGGAACGCAAGATATCTCTAGGGAGAGAGGGTGTGTGTGAGCGACATACAAGAGAACAATGAAGAAATATGAGATCCTAGGAGACAGAGTTTGTGTTTGTGTGTGAGAAAGAGATATTGAAGAGGAAGAGTCATAGGTTCTCATATCTAAGGAGCGAAAGACATCTCTGTATGAGGGGTGTGCGAGTGGCACACATGGGAATAGTAGAGAGAAATGAGACCCCGGGAGACAAAGTTTTGTGTATGTGTGAGAGAAAGAGATTCCACATGGAGAATCATAGTTACAGACACATAGCAGGGAGCGAGATATACTTAGAGAGAGATAGAGTGATGAAGGTCGAGGGAGAGAGTACCATCAGTGTGTTACGAAGATAAAAGATCATTGTCGACATACAGGTAGCACGAGCGATGCCTGAGAGACGATGAACGCGTATAGGTCCAGAGAGATAGTCCTATATAAGCATGAGTGATAGCTATATGAGACGAATATCTGGATTAAAGGGGATTCAAATATTTAAACTGGAGATCACGACATCGATAATATCATAACGCAAATTGGTGTATCAGACATGCATATTCATTTGAATTTGGGAACACGTGTAATGTTATATAGTTTATCAATATTGGTGATCCATTAGATTCTTCAATTACAAAAAATGCATGGTTTATATGCAATTAATGTCTAAACGGGATTACACTATATATTGCGTGTGTGAAACACATTATACATGTTTGACAAGTTAAAAAAACCCGCATGAAACACACATTAATTGGAGACAGTTAGCGAGGAATGCATACATTGGATTTCAACATAAAGTGGTTTCAAATATTCGAAAATCCAAATTGATGGATACAACCTTATGAATTTGAGATCATGCCATTTGTAAACTATATTTATGTATAAATGGTGTTGTGCTTTTGAAAGTATATATAAAAATGATGTATATAGAATGTAATTCCAATTGAAAATGGATCCCGCCCGAAAAAAATAGTAGAACACAAATGCGATTCGAATTGAGTTGGCACGGTAAACGTGCACTCTGCAAAAATTGAACGAAGCGGGAAAGTCGCAGTAACCGCCAGAAACCAAAGTCTGCGAGATGGAAATCACTACTGCCTATCCCTGCCACACAAAGCCTATCTGCTGGATTTCTATAGGTTTCAATAGGGGTAGGTTTGTAATTTCACCCAAACGTGACGTAACCGCCTCTCACCCAGATTCATACACGGTGGGCGCCAAAACACAGTGTGCCCTCGGCCGAAATCGACTCCCTCCCCGATTCATATTCATACACGGTGGGCGCCAAAAACAAACTCTCGTCGGCAAATATTCGGTGTATGCGAGATTACCGTCCTATCCCCAACCGACTAATGTTGTTGTGATGTAGTAGAAATTTGAAACGGGGGCTAAGTTTGTAAATTTCCTCGCATTTGAGACAAGCGCGCCCTGAATACATGGTCCCCCCCCCCTTCCTCTCTACCTCCCTTTTCCCCATTCGTACTCCGTGTGCGCCAAAACACCCTCTCCACCCCACCCTCCTCCGTCCGCCGCCGTCTGCCACCCCATCCACCGCCGTCCTCCTCCACCATGCCGGAGCTGATACCCCGACGCTGCTGTCCATTACAAGAGATCGACCTCTCTCATCCACGCCTTCGGACCGGGATCCTTCCATCCCGTCCTATCGCTTCATCCCCGCCGTCGTCCACCTTGCCAGTGCCGCTCCTACGACCGTCTTGTCCGCCGCGCCCCGCCGCCACCATCTACCCTCCTAGATTTGCTTCCACGTCGTCGACAGCCATCGCTACCGCAGCACTGTCAAATTCTCAGCAGATGCGTACACGACGCCGCACCAGAGGCGGTACTCTTTCGTATCTGCTCAACTTATTTATCGCAGCAAGAAAATAGATCGCCACTGCTTTACTCTGATTTCTTGTCTTGGTTGCGAAGTTGCCTTTGTCCGGTTTGCACCTTCAGATCCGCCATGGCACGCTCAACACTATACTCCCAATGCTCATGGTTTTCCCCTTTTATATTCCACACTAGTTAAATCACAGTAGACTAAATTTCAAAATTGGGTCAGTCGATTTTTCAGAGCTCGCCGGAGTTCATCGGTGCGATCCAAGGGGCTTGGGTGGTTGTGGGGCCTCGCCGAACAAAGAAAATTCGACGCGGGTGGGGGTTGGGGCGCGGGTGGGGGTGGGGGTGGTGGAGGAACACAGGCGGTGGGGGCCGATGGTCCGGCCGGCGGCCTGTGCGGTGTTCTGTATGGGAAGAATCAGAGACGAGGAAGAAGAAGGGTTAGGAGACGTAGGATCTTCATCCAACCGCCTGAAATGGTCGAGAGACAGCTGGGAGTTGCATTCTTAATGCGCTCTGGTTCATCATGTGTGGGCACTGCGCAACCAACATTATATTATCCAAAATCTGCTTGCTCTTCTTTACCATGTTCGATAGAGCTGGCCTGTACGTGATCGATAGGCTTTCAATTACTAGCGGCAATACAACACCGTATTTTCAAGCCAGTTCCACTTTCCCGATTTATATATCGTGGTTATGGTGTACCCCTGTTATGTACATTATGATCTGCCTAGTTGTTGTGTGCTCTTGTTATCATGGTTTGGCAATAAACTCTCTATACAGTATATTATGAACCTATCATCTGCCATCCTCACTTCTGGAGCCTATTTTTTGTGTACTTGTGCCAGATTATATAAATGCACGCACCATATTACAGCACACATGAGCTCTATCATCAGAATCCAGTGATAGCACATAAGTGTTTACAGGGGCGCCCCTATATTAGAATATCATCTGCTTACAAAGATAATCTCACAACTATTTATGTTTTCATGGTTCTCAGATATTATACGCAATTACAGTGAATATCAGAATCCGCGCATCAGAAGAATATTGTGGAACACTGCAATGACTTACAAAATTGGCACCAAGGCATCGAGTGCCATTCTGGAAGCAATGAAACTCGTATGCTCCCCACCTGTTGATTCTTGTTCAGAATATCATCCTAATGACTATTCTAACCTCGAGGAGTCAAAGGCAGATGGCATGTCCTGTTCACCCATCAAGGTGCCTGTTCTAATTTGGCAAGGTTTTATTGATTGCGTGTATCTTGCATATGTTGTCTTGCATTCTTCTACTTTGTTGCACCGCCATCTGCTTAGTTTACTCATCATATAACTCGAGATGCCATGCCCATCCATTATCAATACATATTCCATCTGTCGTCATACCATGTTTTTTCACTCAAATGTTGTTCTTGTGCATCAGACATCAAAAAGGAAGAGGGTGATTGCCGAACCTGAAGGAGCACCAGCAAAGTCCTTGAAAAACGTGGTGGTGCCGGAGAAATCAGACAACACCCCACTTATATTGGTTGTACAACCAGTGACACAAAACATAGGACCGACTCCAGTAGACTGTACCCATACTTCACTGGCCACACCACTAGCCCCACCACACAGGACCTGCACTCCAACAAAAGGTATACCGATTTCATTTGCCATAGCACCAGCCGTACCACAGAAAAATCCCACTCCAGCAAAAAGTACAGCAAGTCCACCGGCCGAAGACCTATCCCAACTGCAGAGACGGCCAATTTCTGCGGATTGGAATCCCATTCCATTTATTCCCAGTTTAAAAGACAATGCTTTCAATGTTGTTAGGGACTACGTGCATATATTCCCATCATGGGAAGATTATAGTGAAGACAAACACCATTTTCACATCTTCCTGTCCAACTTACATGTAAGTGCTATTATTCATGGTTATTATTTTCCTATTTTCTGCTGATCGAACACATCAATGATTTACATTACATTGTTGTAACTAGGCGAGGGTCAATCTGGATAGTCATGACGAGCAAAGCTTGCTTGTGCTTTTCAAGGAAGCATTGCAGGAGTATCGGTGTTACCTGAGGAAATAACACTTTGATGGCAAGTCTATAAACGAATTTTCGGTGAAGTCTCCTGTGCTAAATTTAGAAGACATTGAATGGAAAAACCTTCTTATGCACTGGTCTCGTTCCCAGGATGAGGTACTGTCTATGAAATCACATGACAATTTGAACTTCTACTTTTCCACATGTGCCTTACGGATCTTTTTTGCAGGAAATCTGCTCGAAGAAGAATTCCGGTTTGAAAAGAACGACAGGATATCGCAAATATGCTGCCCGCTGCTTTGCTCTTGTTAGTACCTGTTGTCCTGTATCACTGTACTTGCATACATACCTGGTTCATTATGTGACAGCAGTATGCATGATAGCTTGCTTATCAATTGTTCGCTCCAAATTATCTGATCTGTATGAATGGTTACATTAGTGTAGAATATATCAAATGCCAATGAATTTTTTTATCTCCGCATTGTTCTTGTAAGTACATGTTGTCCTTTATCAGTGTACTTATATTGACAGTTAGTTGTTCATGTACCATCACTCTGCAGCTTATTTTCCTTTGCCCTCCATTTTCTACACATCAGATCTATATTTACTCTTACCAAAAGGTTGGTACTGAAGAAGTTTAGTTGTGCATTGCTCTTGGCTGTGCCTTTTGCCTGTATCGCTGCACATACATTTATAGCTACTTGGTTATGTAGCATCACTCTTCATCTTATCTTAAATATTCTCCATTTTTTTCATATATTATCACATCTATATTTACTCTTAACAAAATGTAGAATAAAGGCAATGCTTATGAAGAAGATTCTGTGCTAAACTTCTTGAATTGCCCCCCCCCCCATCAGCACGGACAAGGGCTTTATAGAGCCTGTCTTCACCAGCAATGTAAGTTTGTCCTTCTCAAGCCTTCAAACTTTGTTGTGTATATTTGGTTAGGCATGACTACAACAGCTGTTTATTTCTGGTGTTTGCATCAAATTGCATGTTTAAAGTTTATTATGTAGTTCATAAACAAAAGTTTGTCCTTCTCAATTTAAGTTTTCAGTTGTACAACAAAGTTCCTTCTTCATACCATGTAAATTAAATTATACAGAGCAAGTGATCTTCTTTTGCACTGCATGTATGCTTCTGTTCTTCATCCGTAATCCAGTGGTGTGGTGAACCTACCCACTACAGCACAATGTCATATTCTGCAATGTCTTAACTATGAACAATGTCATATCATTCTACTATTATTTAAACCGTCTCTTTATTTGCCAATCTGAAATGGGATAAATTGACAGCACAGTAACCATTGATACTTATGAGTTCTTGATCTGTAATCCAGTGGTGTCGTGAAGCTGCCAACTCCTTCACAATGTCATTTCCTACCATGTCTTGACCTGAACAATACCATATAGTGTTAATGCAATTTTAGACTGTGTCACTTTATTCGTCAGTAACAAATGTGATGAATTGTCAGCACTGATACTTTTATGTGCAAAACCTGTCATCTATCTGCTTGTTTATCTTTCAGAATGAGGAAGATATAAGTGTTGAACAAGCGCAATCTCATCATCTTGCTCAGCTGCTTGCGCTGCAGCTCCCCAGCAGGGCTAACCTTTCTTGAACTCTATTAAAGTGATGTCGGTTTTATATATTATTTTGTCAGCGTGTTTATTTGCACTGGTGGCGATCTTTGATGCCCAATGTATGTAATCTTCTGTCTGCTTGTGCTTTATTATCATAGTGGCGAACTTTGATGCCCAGTGGATGTAATATGTCATAATTACTTTATTGTATAGTCCAGGTTTTTTCTTATTCACGATGCTGCAGTTATTTTACTGTATATATATCCTGTCTTCGCAGTAAACTGGCCAAACCGTAAAATTACGGTACATAATCGGGCCGTCATGCAATCACGATGTATGATCCGCATCATGGGCCCCGTCAAACTGGCCCACTAGTAGATTCGGGCCTTTAATAGGCCGAGTAACCCCCGGCCCTCTTTTTGCAAGAAAACTCAATGGGCTTTTAGGAGGCTGAGAAGTAAGTTGGGCCTGAAACATGCCGAATAGCTCACGGGCCGGCAGTAGCCCTAAATGGACCCCTGCCCATGATTGGCCTTTTAACAGGACAAAGTTGTCTTGGTCCTTGTTTGGCCCAATCAGATATCGGTTGCGAGTAGGCCGGATGCAAACATGGTCGTAGTTAGGCCCAACTATATGACGGGCTTTTAACAGACCGAAATTAATATAGGGTCGAAATGTTAAATGGGCCCTTAACAGGCCGAAACTAATATCAGGCCGAATTACTAAATGGGCCTTTAGCAAGTGGGCCCAAAAGCATAGCGTCCAATCAACGGGCCGAATCTGATATGGGCCATAATTGAGCCCAAAGCCTCTTAAAGGGCCGGACCTGATCTGGGTCGTGATTTGGCCCAGAAAGTGGAAGGCTTTTAATGGGCCGGATCTTATATGGGCCATTATTAGGCCCGGAACGTGGCAGGCCATTAATGGACCGGATCAAATATGGGCCGGCATTTGGCCCAAAACATGGCACCCAGTTAATGGGCCGGCCTACTAGGGTCCTCAAAATCTTGTGTGCCTACAGCTGGGTCGGCCCATTAATGTCAGTGAAATCTCGTGGGCCTTTAGCTGGGCCAGCCCATTATGATCCGCAAGAATTTTGTGGGCCTTTACCTGGGCCAGCCCATTATGGCACACAAAAATCTTGTGGGGCTTTACCTGGGCCGGCCTATTATGGCCCGCGAAATCTTGTGGGTCTTTAGCTAGGCCAGCCCATTATGGTCCGCAAAATCTCGTGGGCCTTTAGCTGGGCCGGCCCATTATGGTCCGCAAAATCTTGTGGGCCTTTAGTTGGGCCAGCCCATTTAAACTTGATGGGACGTGCCACGTGTCGACGTATCATAGGCGCCTTCTGTCCAATGAGTGGATGACATCTGTCCCAATGATGAGCCGATACGTGTTTCCTCCAGCCAATGATGATTTTACACGTGGAAAATCCCCATTGGTCGGGGCTATTAACGGGTTATCGGATCCAATACCCGACCCGATAGCTTAACAGCGTTCCGTTACGATGGATGCCACATGTCAGTCACCCTTGACGAAAGCACTTCTGTGACGTGCGATTTATCGTCATGGAAGTGGACACTTCCGTGATGATAATTTTGGTAATGTCATGGAACACTTCTACGACAGCACAGGTATGACTATCTTGATTCTGTCATAAAATCGTCATGGATGTACATGCATGAAAAAAAACGCGACCTACTGTGACAAACACGTATCATCACGGAAGTGTATTTTTTTGTAGTGTAGGATTAGCCGCGAAGTATTCCCAACAGGATTGTAGGCTAGACAGCTTGTGGGATGGTATAGAAGAAGAATTTAGTTAGTCTAAGTGATTGTGTACTTCAAATGACATATTTTGTCCCTAGCCAGATTGTAAATCATTTGTCATGGCGGACCTTTTCGCTTCAACCTCCGGACCCGACAGTCCGGAGTGTATCCGAATACCCGCTCAGTTATGTAAACCGGGGTACGTGTGGAAACCAGGCATAGGGGTCATAAGTGCTTGAACAGACAAGTACCCAACTAGCTATGTTATATTACATGGATAGTAAGAAACATCTTCCAGGGAGAATAGTTTTGTTAAGGATTCCTTTCCCTGGGCACGCATGCATTAATGTGCATGTCTGAACTGCGAAAAGAGACGCAGGATATAAACATTTAGGGGCTTATATTGTAGTAGGTAAGAAAACATCTTTTGTTCACCGACCAAATATTCCCTTAAGAATGCTAGCTTTCGGCTTCACCCAGTCTGAGGTACACATCCGGCTGACCCGGTAGTAACAATCATAGAGGTGCTCCCCTTATGCCCTAGCCGAACTAATGGGAACGTAGGGCATAAACACAAGAGCCAGGCAACCCAGCTTGGCCAAAACTTAAGTCATATCGATGCATATAATGGCGAAGAAAAGGTACATATGGAGAAGTGACACATATGTAGTGGGCATGAAGCCCGGAAGATAATTATATTAAGCTTCGGTATAAGAAGCCCCCAGGTATATTGAGCGCGCATAGCGCAGCAAGAGTGTGTAGTCGAGGCACACTTGAAGCCTTTAAGGCCAAAAAAGAAAGAAAGAAAGAAAGAGAGAAAGAGGATATAACTTAAAAAGAAAGGCAGAGGTAAAGAGACAAATACAGAGTTCGGCACTAGGCGTAGAATCTTCGGAGTCTGGCCGCGTTCCATGGGTTTGGCTCGAGTCGATTATCTGATGCATCACGTAGACGGTACGCTCCTCCGGTGAGAACTTTATCAATGATGAAGGGACCCTCCCACTTGGGCTTGAGCTTGTCCTTTTTCTTCTCTGGTAGGCGTAGAACGAGTTCGCCAATGTTATAAGTCTTGGCCCATACTTCTCTGTTTTGATACCTTCGAGCTTGTTGCTGATAGAATGCGAAATGGGCTTTTGCGACATCGCGCTCCTCCTCCAGGGCATCTAAGTTGTCCTGCTGATCAAGTTCGGCTTCTCTCTCTTCATACATCCGCACTCGAGGTGAGTCATGAATGATATCGCGGGGCAATACCGCCTCTGCGTCGTACACCATAAAAAATGGTGTGTATCCGGTAGTGCGATTCGGCGTGGTCTGCAGCCCCCATAGTACAGAGTCGAGCTCCTCAACCCAGTGGGTATCTGATTCCTTCAAGGATCGCACTAGTCTGGGTTTGATGTTGCTCATAATAAGATCATTTGCTCGTTCGACTTGACCATTTGTTTGGGGGTGATAGATGGAGGCGTAGTCGAGCTTAATGCCCATGTTGCTGCACTAAGTTTTCACCTCGTCAACTGTGAAGTTGGAGCCATTGTCGGTGTTGATGCTGTGGGGGACACCGTAACGGTGTACGACCCCTGATATGAAGTCTATCACTGGTCTGGATTTGACCGTTTTAACTGGTTTGGCTTCTATCCATTTGGTGAATTTATCCACCATGACCAACAAGTATTTTCTCTTATGGCTTCCACCTTAAACGGGTTCGACCATATCAAGCCCCTAGACCACAAAGGGCCAAGTTATGGGGATTGATTGAGAGCGGTAGGTGGCATATGGCTTTGGTTGGCAAAAAGCTGGCATCCAACGTAATGTTGGACGAGGTCATGTGTGTCTGCTTGGGCTGTCGGCCAGTAGAAACCTGTACGGAAGGCCTTGCTTACAAGGGCCCGAGCTGCGGCATGGTGGCCGCCGAGTCCAGCATGAATTTTGGCCAAGAGCTGCCACCCTTCCTCTTCGGAGATGCACCTTTGGAGCACTCCGGTAGCGCTTTTCTTATAAAGCTCAACCTCGTGGACCTTGTAGGCTTTAGAGTGCCGCACAATGCAACGTGCCTCGTTTTGGTCCTCGGGGAGTTCTTGCCTACTTAGGTGGGCTAAGAAGGGTTCTGTCCACGGGGCGATGATAGCCATGATCACGTGGGCCGAAGGTGTTATTTCGGTGGCGGAGCCTCCGATTATGTCAGTGTGTTCGGGATCTGGGGTTGTGGTCGAATCCGGACTAGTATTGCTGATCTCCCCTTGCCACACCACGGATGGCTTGAACAGCCTTTCCAAGAAGATATTAGGTGGGACAGGGTCGCGCTTAGCACCGATGCGGGCGAGGATATCCGCCGCTTGATTGTTTTCTCGGACTACATGATGGAATTCGAGCCCCTCGAACCGAGCTGACATCTTGAGGACGGCATTGCGGTAAGCCGTCATTTTCGGGTCCTTGGCATTGAAGTCTCCATTTATTTGAGATATTGAGAGGTTTGAATCCCCACGCACTTCTAGGCGTTGAATGCCCATGGAGACTGCCATCTGAAGGCCATGCAATAGAGCCTCGTATTCGGATGCATTGTTCGAGTCTGTGTATAATATTTGGAGTACGTATTGGACTGTATCTCCGGTGAGGGATGTCGGGACAACGCTCGCTCCCAGACCAGCCAGCATTTTAGAGCCGTCAAAGTGCATGATCCAACTAGAGTATGCACCGTACTCTTTAGGGAGTTCGGCTTCTGTCCATTCGGCGACGAAGTCAGCCAGTACTTGTGACTTAATGGCTCGCCGTGGTTTGTATATGATGTCGAATGGGAAGAGCTCGATAGCCAACTTAGCAATCCGGCCCGTGGCATCGCGGTTATTTATTATATCGTTGAGTAGTACTTCGGAGGCCATCGTGATTGAACACTCTTGAAAGTAGTGTTGTAGTTTCCGAGATGCCATGAAGACCGTGTATGCTATCTTTTGATAATGTGGGTACCATGACTTGCATGGTGTGAGGCCAGTGGATACGTAGTATACCGTCTTTTGAAGCGGGAACTTATGTCCGTCCTCCTCTCGTTCGACGACGAGCACTATGCTTACAACTTGGTGCGTTGCAGCTATATACAACAGCATGGGTTCGCCAATGTTTGGTGCGGCCAGGATTGGATTTCTAGCCAAGAGGGCCTTTATTTCTTCTAGTCTGGCCTTAGCCGCATCCGTCCACTCGAAGTGTTCGGTGCGTCAAAGAAGGCGATAGAGAGGTAGTGCCTTTTCTCCCATCGAGAGATAAAGCGGCTTAAGGCAGCCACACATCCAGTTAACTTCTGGATTTGTTTGAGGTCTGTTGGGGTAGCCAATTGTGACAAAGCTCAGATTTTAGCCGGATTTACTTCAATTCCTCTATTGGAAACGATGAAGCCCAGGAGATTTCCGGCAGGAATGCCGAAAACGCATTTTTCCGGGTTGAGCTTGATGTCATATGTTCGGAGATTGTCGAACATAAGCCTCAAGTCGTCTATTAAGGATTCGACGTGTCTGGTTTTGATGACCACGTCGTCTACGTAAGCCTCAACTGTTTTGTCGATTTGTGTTTCCAGGCATGTCTGAATCATGCGTTGATAGGTTGCACCGGCATTTTTGAGCCCGAAAGGCATGGTGTTAAAACGGAAGGGGCCGTATGGAGTGATGAATGCCGTTGCGGCTTGATCGGACTCCGCCATCTTTATTTGATGGTATCCGGAGTATGAGTCAAGGAAGCACAATGAGTCGTGTCATGCGGTGGCGTCGATGATTTGATCGATGCGGGGGAGAGGGAAGGGATCCTTGGGGCAAGCCTTATTAAGGTCCTTGAAATCGACACATGGGCGCCAGGATTTGTCCTTCTTTGGTACCATCATCAGGTTTGCTAGCCAGTCCGGGTGTTTTATTTCTCTGATGAATTCAGCTTCGAGTAACTTGGCTAGCTCCTCTCCCATGGCTTGTCGTTTAGGTTCTGTAAAACACCGAAGAGTCTGCTTGACCGGCTTGTATCCCTTTAGTATGTTTAGGCTATGCACGGCCAGCCTGTGTGGGATACCTGGCATGTCTGAAGGGTGCCAGGTGAAGATGTCCCAATTCTCACGCTAGAACGCCCGCAGTGCGGCATCTATTGTGAGGTTTAGCTGTGCCCCGATGGATGTTGTTTTTGTAGAGTCCGTTGGGTGGACTTGGAATTTGACTATTTCGTCCGCTGGTTTGAAAGAGGTGGACTTGGATTGTTTGTCGAGTATCACATCGTCCCTGTCCACTGTGGAGCGCAGCGCAGATAGTTCTTCGGCCGCGAGGGCTTCGGACAATGCCTCAAGGGCCAGGGCGGCGGTTTTGTTTTCGGCGCGCAGTGCTACGTCTGAATCACTAGCTAGAGTGATGATTCCATTGGGCCCGGGCATCTTGAGCTTCATGTACCCGTAATGGGGTATAGCTTGGAAGCTCGTGAATGCATCATGTCCTCAAAGGGCGTGCTATTCGCTACTGAACGGTGCCACTTGGAATGTGATTTCTTCGTATCTGTAATTCTCCGGTGTGCCGAATACCACATCTAGTGTGATTTTTCCCGCACATCGTGCCTCCCGACTAGGGATAATTCCTCTGAAGGTTGTGCTGCTTTGCTCAATGCGGCTCTTGTCTATTTCCATTTTGTTGAGAGTTTCCTCGTAGATGAGGTTTAATCCGCTGCCACCGTCCATGAGCACTTTAGTAAGCCTGAAGCCGTCCACAATTGGACTAAGGACCAAAGCAGCTGGTGCTCGGACTATTCGGAATTGCGGTTCGTCACTGGCATTGAAAGTTATGGCCGTGTCGTTCCATGGATTTATTGCTGCAACGTGGCAGACTTCGGCGAGGCTACGGAGTGCTCTCTTGCGCCTGTTATTTGAGGCGAAAGTCTCGAAGACTGTCAATACCGTATTGTTGTTTTCTACGGGATGATGCTCTGCAGTATTGTTAATGAGGAGATCCTCGCCGCTCTTGGCCACCTGCCGGAGTATCCAACATGCTCTAAGGTTATGTGTTGGTATAGTATCCGGTGTGGTGTGAATTTTGCATGGCCCATTGAGCCATCCCTCCAATACGGTTCCACGCCCTGTAGTAGGCTTTGGTTTCTTTGTAATTGGATCGGGTTACTTACGAGAGTGCTCCCTTTTAGTTCGGACGAGGGGTTTAGCGAGGGCCGGAGGATCCCAGAATTTTGCTTGGGTTTTCCAGACGCTTTCCATCGCACAGTACTTCTGTACTATGGCCGCCAAGTCAGCGAAGTGTCCTATGTCACGGCGAATTATGGTGTTGAGGATTCCCTTGTCCATGCAATTTTTGCAAAAGAATGAGATTGCGTCTTACTCGTGACAGTCCTTGACCTTGCTCATTACAAGGAGGAATCTGGCCCAAAAGTGATGTAATGTCTCTTGGGACTCTTGTCTAATGTGGGAAAGATCACTTGTATCTGGGTGGGTGGGTAGATTTAAGTCCGAACCCTCACCCGATCTGAGACCCAGGGGCAGGGGAGCTTCCAAACTTGGTGATACGTCTCCAACGTATCTATAATTTTTTTATTGCTCCATGCTATTATATTACCCTTTTTGGATGTTTACGGGCTTTATTATTCACTTTTATATCATTTTTGGGACTAACTTACTAACCGGAGGCCTGGCCCATATTGCTGTTTTATTGCCTGTTTCAGTATTTCAAAGAAAAGGAATATCAAACGAAGTCCAAACGGAATGAAACCTTCGGCAACGTGATTTTTTGGAAGATTATCATCCTGGAGGCTTAGAGATCAAGTCATAAGATCCTCGAGGAGCCCAGGAGATAGGGGGCGCCCCCCTACAAGGCGCGGCCCCCTGTCTCGTGGGCCCCTCGAGCACCTCCCGACCGACTTCTTTCACCTATATATGCCTACGTACCCTAAAACCATCGAATATCAAGATAGATCGGGAGTTCCGCCACCGCAAGCCTCTGTAGCCACCAAAAACCTCTCGGGAGCCCGTTCCGGCACCCTGCCGGAGGGGGAATCCATCACCGGTGGCCATCTTCATCATCCTGGCGCTCTCCATGACGAGGAGGGAGTAGTTCACCCTCAGGTCTGAGGGTATGTACCAGTAGCTATGTGTTTGATCTCTCTCTCTCCCTCGTGTTCTCCCTCGTGTTCCCTCTATGGCACGATCTTGATGTATCCCGAGCTTTGCTATTGTAGTTGGATCTTATGATGTTTCTCCCCCTCTACTCTCTTGTGATGAATTGAGTTTCCCCTTTGAAGTTATCTTATCGGATTGAGTCTTTTATGAGAACACTTGATGTATGTCTTACCGTGCTTATCTATGGTGACAATGGGATATCATGTGCCACTTGATGTATGTTTTGGTGACCAACTTGCGGGTTCCTCCCATGAACCTATGCATAGGGGTTGGCACACGTTCTTGACTCTCCGGTAGAAACTTTGGGGCACTCTTTGAAGTACTTTGTGTTGGTTGGATGTATCTGAGATTGTGTGATGCATATCGTATAATCATGCCCATGGATACTTGAAGTGACAATGGAGTATCTAGGTGACATTAGGGTTTTGGTTGATTTGTGTCTTAAGGTGTTATTCTAGTACGAACTCTTTTATAGATCAATTCGAAGGAATAACTTTGAGGTGGTTTCGTACCCTACCATAATCTCTACGTTTGTTCTCCGCTATTAGTGACTTTGGAGTGACTCTTTGTTGCATGTTGAGGGATTGTTATATGATCTATCTATGTTATTATTGTTGAGAGAACTTGCACTAGTGAAAGTATGAACCCTAGGCCTTGTTTCCTATCATTGCAATACCGTTTACGCTCACTTTTATCATTAGTTACCTTGTTGTTTTTATTATTTCAGATTACAAAAACCTTTATCTACTATCCATATTGCACCTGTATCACCATCTCTTCGCTGAACTAGTGCACCTATACAAGTTGCCATTGTATTGGGTGTGTTGGGGACACAAGAGACTCTTTGTTATTTGGTTGCAGGGTTGCTTGAGAGAGACCATCTTCATCCTATGCCTCCTACGGATTGATAAACCTTAGGTCATCCACTTGAGGGAAATTTGCTACTGTCCTACAAACTTGTGCACTTGCAGGCCCAACAACGTCTACAAGAAGAAGGTTGTGTAGTAGACATCACTTGGTAGTTCGGGCTCCAGGATGTTGCCCAATTTTTCTAGCCCGCTGTCCGATTCTAAGTTTGGAGTCTGGGTCATGTCCTCCCGTAGTTGGGTATCCGGCTCGGAGAGCTCAGGAATCCGGACATAGTTTGTCCTCAGAATAGAGGAAGAATCGCTGCATTGCTCCTCCACCACCGCTATCTGATGGGTGGCCGGCGGAGAGTTAATCTCTCTTTGGTCGGGTTTAAACCCGATCCGATCATAGTTCGTACCAACTCCCAAAGTGGTGATGCGATCCAAGAGCTCGTTCAAGGATGAGAGCTCCATTGGATCCATCTACTCGGTGTATTCCGAGCTGACGTGGAGGCTGTTTTTGATGACCCGAGAAGTCATCGTCGGCACGGCGGCCGAACGGGCGGTCATGACGAAACCGCCTAGTCGGAGAGTTTGGCCTAAAGCCAGGGCTCCCCCAGAGGTGATGTTGTCCTTGATAACAAGGCGAGCCATAAAGCCTTACCGTGACGACACAGTGGAACTCTCAATGAAAGCACCAATGTCGGTGTCAAAACCGGCGGATCTCGGGTAGGGGGTCCCGAACTGTGTGTCTAAGGCTAATGGTAACAGGAGGCGGGGGACACAATGTTTACCCAGGTTTGGGCCCTCTCTATGGAGGTAATACCCTACTTCCTGCTTGATTGATCTTGATGATATGAGTATTACAAGAGTTTATCTACCACGAGATCGTAGAGGCTAAACCCTAGAAACTAGCCTATGATGATTATGATTATCCCTCTACGGATTAAACCCTCCGGTTTATATAGACACCGGAGGGGGCTAGGGTTACACAGAGTCGGTTACAAAGAAGGAGATCTAACATCCTGATCACCAAGCTTATTTTCCACACAAAGGAGAGTCCTATCCGGACACGGGACGAAGTCTTGAGTCTTGTATCTTCACGGTCCAACAGTCCGGCCAAAGTATATAGTCCGACTGTCCGGATACCCCCTAATCAAGGACTCCCTTAGTAGCCCCTGAACCAGGCTTCAATGACGATGAGTCCGGCGCGTAGATTGTCTTCGGCATTGCAAGGCGGGTTCCATCTCCGAATACTCCAAAGTAAACCTCGAACACTTAACCCTAGGAGCTAGCCTATGATTATGATTGATCTTGTCCTATGGACTAAACCCTTCGGTTTATATAGACACCGGAGGGGGCTAGGGTTACACAGAGTCGGTTACAATGAAGGAAATCTACACATCCGAATATCCAAGCTTGCCTTCCACACAAAGGAGAGTCCTACCCGGACACGGGACGAAGTCTTCAATCTTGTATCTTCATAGTCCAACAGTCCAGCACAAGTACATAGTCCGACTGTCCAAGGAACCCCTAATCCAGGACTCCCTCACTCGCGAAGGAGAAAGAATTGCTCAAGCTTTGGGGAGGCTTAAGTCAATGTTATATTCATGCCCCAATCATGAGCTCTCAAGAGAAATGATTATTTAAAAAATTTATGCTCGGCTTTCTCTCAACAATCGCTCCATGCCAGATACTTCTTGTGCTGGTTCTTTTATGATGAAGACTATTGAATTCAAATGGGATTTATTGGAAAGAATTAAACGCAACTCGGAAGATTGGGATCTCGACGAAGGTAAGGAGTCAGGTATAACACCTAAGTTTGATTGTGTTAAATGTTTTATGGATACCGATGCTTTTCGTGGATTTAGCACTAAATATGGACTTGACTCTGAGATGGTAGCTTCCTTCTGTGAATCATTTGCTACTCATGTTGACCTCCCTAAGGATAAGTGGTTTAAATATAATCCTCCCACTGAAGTAAAAGTAGTAGCACCTATTAAAGTTGAAGAAAAGACTATCACTTATAATGATCCTATTGTTCCTGCTACTTATATTGAGAAACCACCTTTCCCTGTTAGGATAAAGGATCATGCTAAAGCTTCAACTGTGGTTCGTAAGAGTAATACTAGAACATATACACCTCCTGAGCAAATTAAAGTTGAACCTAGTATTGCTATGGTTAAAGATCTCTTGGCTGATAATATTGATGGGCATGTTATTTATTTCTGTGATGCAGCTACTAGAATTGCTAGACCCAATGCCAAGAAACATAGACCTGTTGTAGGCATGCCTATTATTTCTGTTAAAATAGGAGATCATTGTTACCATGGCTTGTGTGATATGGGTGCTAGTGCTAGCGCAATACCTCCTTCCTCATACAAAGAAATTGTGCATGATATTGCACCTGGTGAGATAGAAGAAATTGATGTTACAATTAAGCTTGCCAATAGAGATACTATTTCACCAATTGGGATTGTTAGAGATGTTGAAGTCTTGTGTGGGAAAGTTAAATATCCTACTGATTTTCTTGTTCTTGGTTCCCCACAAGATGACTTTTGTCCCATTATATTTGGTAGACCCTTCTTGAATACTGTTAATGCTAAGATAGATTGCGAAAAGGATGTTGTTACTATTGGTTTGGGGGATATGTCTCATGAGTTTAATTTTGCCAAATTTCGTAGACAACCTCATGATAAAGAATTGCCTAGTAAGGATGAAAATATTGGTCTTGCTTCTATTGCCGTGCCTCCTAATGATCCTTTAGAACAATATTTGCTAGACCATGAAAATGATATGTTTATGAATGAAAGAAGGGAGATAGGTGGAGTATTCTTTAAACAGGGACCTATTTTGAAACACAACTTGCCTGTTGAAATCTTAGGGGATCCTCCACCACCCAAGGGTGATCCCGTCTTTGAGCTTAAACCATTACCTGATACTCTTAAATATGCTTATCTCGATGAAAAGAAGATATATCCTGTTATTATTAGTGCTAACCTTTCAGAGCAGGAAGAGGAAAGAGTATTGAGAACTTTGAAGAAGCACTGTGCTGCTATTGGATATACTCTTAATGATCTTAAGGGCATTAGTCCCACTTTATGTCAACACAAGATAAATTTGGAGAAAGATGCCAAACCAGATATTGATCACCAACGACGGTTAAATCCTAAGATGAAAGAAGTGGTAAGAAAGGAAATACTAAAGCTCCTAGAGGCAGGTATAATTTATCCCGTTGCTGATAGTCAGTGGGTAAGCCCTATCCATTGTGTCCCTAAGAAGGGAGGTATTACTGTTGTTCCTAATGATAAAGATGAATTGGTCCCACAAAGAATTATTACAGGTTATAGGATGGTAATTGATTTCCATAAGTTAAATAAAGCTACTAAAAAGGATCATTACCCTCTACCTTTTATTGATCAAATGCTAGAAAGATTATCTAAACATACACATTTTTGCTTTCTAGATGGTTACTCTGGTTTCTCTCAAATACCTGTGTCAGTAGAGGATCAAGAAAAGACCACTTTTACTTGTCCTTTCGGTACTTTTTCTTATAGACGAATGCCTTTTGGTTTATGTAATGCACCTGCTACCTTTCAAAGATGCATGATGGCTATATTCTCTGACTTTTGTGAAAAGATTTGTGAGGTTTTCATGGATGATTTCTCCGTTTATGGATCTTCTTTTGATGATTGCTTGAGCAACCTTGATCAAGTTTTGCGGAGATGTGAAGATACTAGTCTCGTCTTCAATTGGGAGAAGTGCCACTTTATGGTTAATGAAGGTATTATCTTGGGGCATAAAATTTCTGAAAGAGGTATTGAAGTTGATAAAGCTAAGGTTGATGCTATTGAAAAGATGTCGTGTCCCAAGGACATCAAAGGTATAAGAAGTTTCCTTGGTCATGCCGGTTTTTATAGGAGGTTCATTAAGGACTTCTCTAAAATTTCTAGGCCTCTGACTAATCTCTTACAAAAAGATATTCCTTTTGTCTTCGATGATGATTGTGTAGAAGCATTTGAAATACTTAAGAAAGCTTTGATTTCTGCACCTATTGTTCAGCCACCTGATTGGAATTGACCCTTTGAAATTATGTGTGATGCTAGTGATTATGCTATAGGTGCTGTTCTAGGACAAAGAGTTGATAAGAAACTAAATGTTATTCAATATGCTAGTAAAACTCTAGACAGTGCCCAGAGAAATTATGCTACTACTGAAAAAGAATTTTTAGCAGTTGTATTTGCTTGTGATAAGTTTAGACCTTATATCGTTGACTCTGAAGTAACTGTTCACACTGCTCATGCTGCTATTAAATACCTTATGGAAAAGAAAGATGCTAAACCTAGACTCATTAGATGGGTTCTCTTGCTACAAGAATTTGATTTGCATATTATTGATAGAAAGGGAGCTGAGAACCCCGTTGTAGACAACTTGTCTAGGTTAGAGAATGTTCTTGATGACCCTCTACCTATTGATGATAGCTTTCCTGATGAACAATTAGCTGTCATAAATGCTTCTCGTACTGCTCCATGGTATGCTGATTATGCTAATTACATCGTTGCTAAATTCATACAAACCTAGTTTCACATACCAGCAAAAGAAAAAGGTTTTCTATGATTTAAGACATTACTTCTGGGATGACCCACACTTTTATAAAGGAGTAGATGGTGTTATTAGACATTGTGTACCTGAGCATGAACAGGAACAGATCCTACGTAAGTGTCACTCCAAGGCATATGGAGGACACCACGCTGGAGATAGAACTGTACATAAGGTATTGCAATCCGGTTTTTAATTGCCTACTCTCTTCAAAGATGCATATGAATTATTCTCTTGTTATTGAACCATTATGGAGGACACCACGCTGGAGATAGAACTGTACATAAGGTACCTAAGCATGAACAGGAACAGAACCCATATGGAGGATCCTACGTAAGTTTGTCTTGTCTTGTGATGAATGTCAAAGAATTGGTAATATTAGTAGACGTCAAGAAATGCCTATGAATTATTCTCTTGTTATTGAACCATTTGATGTTTGGGACTTTGATTATATGGGACCGTTTCCTTCCTCTAATGGGTATACACATATTCTAGTTGTTGTTGATTATGTTACTAAGTGGGTAGAAGTTATTCCAACTAGTAGTGCTGATCATAACACCTCTATTAAGATGCTTAAAGAAGTTATTTTCCCGAGGTTTGGAGTCCCTAGATACCTAATGACTGATGGTGGTTCACATTTTGTTCATGGTGCTTTCCATAAATGCTTGCTAAGTATGATGTTAATCATAGAATTGCATCTCCATATCACCCACAGTCCAGTGGCCAAGTAGAACTTAGCATTAGAGAGCTTAAATTAATTCTGCAAAAGACTATTAATAGATCTAGAAAGAATTGGTCCAAGAAACTTGATGATGCATTATGGGCTTATAGAACTGCATATAAGAATCCTATGGGTATGTCTCCATATAAAATGGTTTATGGAAAAGCATGTCACTTACCTCTCGAACTAGAACATAAGGCATATTGGGCCATTAAAGAGCTGAATTATGATTTCAAACTTGCTGGTGAGAAGAGGTTATTTGGCATTAGCTCACTTGACGAATGGAGAACCCAAGCATATGAGAATGCCTGTTTAAAGAAAAAGTTAAAAGATGGCATGACAAAAGGATACAAAAGCGTGAGTTTAATGTAGGTGATTATGTGTTGCTTTTCAACTCTCGTTTAAGATTTTTTGCAGGAAAATTTTCTCTCTAAATGGGAAGGCCCTTACGTTATCGAGGAGGTCTATCGTTTCGGTGCCATAAAAATCAACAACTTCGAAGGCACAAATCCGAAGGTGGTGAACGGTCAAAGAATCAAACATTATATCACAGGTAATCCTATAAATGTTGAAACTAATGTTATTAAAATCGTAACCCCGAAGGAATACATAAGGGACACCTTCCAGAATGTTTCAGACTCCGAAAAGGAATAGGCATGTGGTACGGTAAGTAAACCGACTCCAAAACAGTTCTAATAGTATTTTTCTCCGTTTTGGAATATTCAAGAAAATAGGAAAATAAGAAGTAGTCCGGGAAGGACACGAGGCGTCCACGAGGGTGGAGGGCGCGCCCTACCCCCCGGGCGCGCCCCCTGCCTCGTGGGCACCTCGTGTGCTCTCCGGACTCCGTTTTCTTGCATGATACTTCTCTCGGTCGGTAAAAATTCATTATATAATCTCCTGAAGGTTTTGACCACCGTATCACGCAAATATCCTCTGTCTTTGTTTCGAGCTGTTTTCTGTCAAAGTTGTCAAGGCCAGGCATCATGTCGTCACCCTCCTCCAACAATGAAGACAGTGAAGCTTGGCTACTGAAGATAGAGCTGAAGAGAGAAGAACCCGGGGAGATCAACAAGGATGATGGGATCAAGAAGGCCATGGAGGATCAAGCTCCGGCGGCAGAAGAAGAAGACTTCATTCAACCTCTTCCCAACCTCTTTGCCCCAAATGAGATTGAAGCTTTCAAGATGATTGAGTTAGCTCGCATACAAAACAAGTATCTCACACATGAAAATATTTTGCTGAAGGATCATATCGTCGCACTCAAGGGCATTATCCGCAAATTGGAAGAGCTCCTACGCTCAATGTGCGACTATACATCATCATCACCACCTTCTTCACCAGCAAAGGAGACATAATCACATGGGTATGGGCACTCCCCTTGGCAACTACCAAGCTTGGGGGAGGTGCCCTGTATCGTATCACCATCACACTCGTATCTTTACCGTTTTTCTTAGTTCAATCCTTTTAGTAATATCTTGATCTAGTAGAATAAAGTTTTGGTATGATTTAGTTTTGAGTTTTGCTTTATGATCCCTCTATGTAATCGAGTCTGTGAGCTATATATAATAAAGATTAGTGTTGAGTTAAGGGCTTTGTTATCTTGATATGATCTTAAGGGAATAAAAAGAGTAAAAAGAAATCAAGAGATCATATTGATCTTATGGAGAGTAATGGCTTCATATAAAGAGTATGATGATTAAAAGTTGTTGAAGGTTGGCAAACATAGTTTTGGTCATCATTGCAATTAATAGGAAGTGATAAAGAAAGAGAGGTTTTCACATATAAATATACTATCTTGGACATCTTTTATGATTGTGAGCACTCATTAAAGTATAACATGCTAAAGAGTTGATGTTGGACAAGGAAGACAACGTAATGGGTTATATTTTCTCATATCTGAATTAAAGTATATTGTCATGGATCATCCAACATGTTGAGCTTGCCTTTCCCCCTCATGCCAGCCAAATTCTTTGCACCAAGTAGAGATACTACTTGTGCTTCCAGACATCCTTAAACCTAGTTTTGCCATGAGAGTCCACCATATCTACCTATGGATTGAGTAAGATCCTTCAAGTAAGTTGTCATGTTGCATGCAATAAAAATTGATTTCTAAATATGTATGACTTATTAGTGTGGAGAAAATAAGCTTTATACGATCTTGTGATATGGAAGTAATAAAAGCAATGGACTGCATAATAAAGGTTTGTATCACAAGTGGCAATATAAAGTGACGTTCTTTTGCATTAAGATTTCGTGCATCCAACCATAAAAGCACATGACAACCTCTGCGTCCCTCTGCGAAGGGCCTATCTTTTACTTCTGTCTCATATTATGCAAGAGTCATGGTGATCTTCACCTTTCCTTTTTATTTTATCCTTTGGCAAGCACCTCATGTTGGAAAGATCCTGATATATATCCAATTGGATGTAAGTTAGCATGAACTATTATTGTTGACATTACCTGTCGGTGTACTAGAGTAGGGGTACCCTAGTATCCCGAACTTGTGCACGAGCAGTTGCAGCACCCCGCGGCAAGGCTTGCCGGGTGACCGCCAAGGTCCTCCGTGGTTCCTTTGGAGCCATTCAAGAACAAAGTATTCAAGCCAAGGAGACAAGGCCCCGGCAAGAGGAGCTTGCCGGGAAGGCCAACCAAGGCATCTCAAGGAACTTGCTGCGACGCGCCACGCGTCCTGGCGAGGCCCGATGAGCGACAAGCTTCCGGACGCGACAAGACAACGACCGCGGCAAGGCGCTTGCCGCGGCAAACTACCACTCTGTACCCGCGCTCCAGCACATCCACCAACGTGTCGCCCTGGGACCTTTCCAGGCGCGCGTGGCAAGAGGCTGTGCGGCCAGCGGTGTGCGGTGGCAAGCGACGCTGACAAGATTGCCATCGTGGCAAGTAGTGGCGTCCCTGACGGTCCCTTTTTGCACTATTTGGGCGACGTAGACGGGCATTTAATGCCTTTGTCCCCTGCCGTCAGGGTTAGGTATGATACACTATATAGGTAGTTGTACCAACCGCAATTCCTTTTCCATTTTTACCCTTGTCTACGTTGCCACCTGTCGGAGACCCCTTTAGCATATAAAAGGAGGCCCATGCGCAACATAGAGGGGGGGTTCGAAGGCAGAAAAACACTCACGCTCGGTCTCGCTAGCAGCTAGTGTGTACTGTAGCACTCAGCGCTCCCGAGCAAGAACTCAATACACTCAGACATGCAGCAGTAGGAGTGTTATCTCTCCGGAGAGCTCCGAAGCTGGGTAAACTGCTCGTGTGCTTCGCCTCGATCCGCTCTTCGTGCGATCTCCGCCCCCCGCCGAACCGAAAGGGGCTCGGTCCGCCGGTCCCATAGGTGTTCGTGGATCAGTTTCCCCGACATCTTTGGCGCGCCAGGTAGGGGGAATCGAGGTTGTGTGAACCTGATCCGACGTTCACACGAGCTAGATCTTCATCTTCTTCATCGACATGCCACCGAAGAAGAAGGCTTCGGCGGCAGCTGTTCCGTCCACGTCGATCCCACCACCACCAGAGCAAACGGGTGGTGGGGTAGACGCCGGCGGAAGAACGGGCATCGACGAGGGAGCTCACGGTGCTGCCAGGTCCAAGGACAAGGCTGCGCAGACCTCGGCGTCCGTACATGCACCACGCCCATCTCAGGAGGCGCAGGACCGACAGCGTCATGGTATTCGCAGTGCCATACGTTCGTTGGACTAAGATCGAGCTGGTGGATCTCGGGGTGCTCAAGACCAGCATGCACGCCAACATGCTGGCACGAGCGAGACACGGTCGCCTGGACGGGATACTGCTCCTTCTAACATAGTTAGAAGTCCGAGCATATCCCGCTCCTCACGCCGTTCGCCACTGCCGCCCACCACTCCAGCAAAAGCTTTGGCGCGAGCTCAACTGCTCCTGGATTACCCTCCAACGGCAGACAAGATCGATCAATGGAGGGCCACCATTCAGAGTCTCATCGGCTTCGCCAACGGCGACACTTCACGGCAGCCGAGTACATCGCTGCCGCGGCAGGACTGCCAGGCACGAGCCGATGGCGACGAAACCGGTGGTGGTGCAACCACCATGCACTCTCCACCCCGAAGGCCAAGATCGCCGACTCGCCGGATCCACCTCGACAGCGACTCCACCGCATCATCAGATCCACGAGCTCGTCGCGATCAGCGCCAAGTTCTTCACGAACGACAGCAAGAAGACGCTCGTACTCGCATCGAGCGCCGAAGAGAAGCGCGGCGTCAATCGGACCAGCGCGCTGGGCCCTCTGTCGACATGCATGCACCAGGGGAACCAGGCGACTTGCCGTACACGGTAGGTTGCCCTGCGTTCACTCGTGAGCTGCAGCAAGTCCAGTGGCCCAGCACGAAGAATTTCAAGCCAGACGTACCAGAGAAGTACGACGGCAAGTCGCATCCGTCGGAGTTCCTCAGCATCTACACCATCGCGGTGCAAGCTGCCGGGGGGCGGGACGACAAGATCCTGGCCAACTACTTCCCGCTGGTGCTCAAGCCCAATGTCAGATCCTGGCTCATGCACTTGCCGGACAACTCCATATCCTCCAGGGCAGACCTATGCCATCAGTTTGTCGGCGCCTTTACAGGCGGCCACAAGCCTCATGGCCAAGAGAGCGACCTTCATCTCCTCGCCCAGAAGGAAGGAGAGCCCCTGCGCAAGTACATTCAGAGATTCAGCCGCGTACAGCACAACATCCCAGATGTCCACCCTGTCGCGGTAATCAGCATGTTCCATCAGAACGTGCGAAACCGCAGGATGCAGGAGGAGATGGCGATGTGCAAGATCAGAGACGTCAGTGAGCTATATGCCCTGGCCGACAAGTGTGCATGTGCTGAGGAAGGGAGGAAACTCCCCGGAGAGAATACAGAAGCAGGAGGATCTGATAGTGAGGAGGCTGCCCCGGCAAAGAAAAACCGGCGGCGAAACAACAGGAAGAAGAAAGGCAAAGATGTGCTAGTCATTGAGCAGTCCGGCAACGGAGGTGGCGCCAAGAAAGCCAAAGCTGGTAGCTCCGGCGAGGAGATTGCCGCAGGCACCAACTACCAGGCTGTGGCGGTCGCCGACAAGCAGGACGGCACCAACAAGCAGTACTGCAAGATCCATCTCACCAAGGGCCATGGCCTCTAGAGCTGCAAGAAGGTCGAGCAGCTTGTTGAGCAGCAAAAGGCTGAATACGAGCGACGCGACAAGGAGAAGGCCCAGGAAGGTGCTGGAGGGGCCGGCAAGAAACGCCCCGGCCGAGGAGGACGCCGCGGCAAGGCCAAGCAGCAGCAAGGAGACAGACCTCCCCGCGGCCGCGACAAGGATGAAGATGACGACGCCGATGAAGATATGTATGATGACGAGACCGATGAGCAGGAGTTCCAGAAAGCCACAGAGGTCATGTGCGTTGACGGCAGTGCTTCTCTGCATACTTCACACCGCCAGCTCAAGCAGTGGGTGCGGGAAGTCAATGCGGCAGAACCACCCGTCGAGTCACTCAAGCCTCTGAAATGGTCCAGCACGCCTATCATCTTTGATATTGAGGACCACCCTGATCGCATAACTGCGGTCGGGTGCTTGCCGATGTTGGTTTCACCAACTATCCGCAACCTCAAGGTCACTAAGATGCTAGTTGACGGTGGGGCCGGCTTGAACCTGATCTCCTCCGCGGTACTCTAGAAACTCCAGATCCCTGATGGCGAGCTCGAAGAGACCGGCACATTCCAAGGAATCAATCCGAGAAGGAGCAAGCCGAAGGGAAAGATCACGTTGCGGGTGACATTTGGCAGCGAGTTGAACTTCAGGACTGAGAGGGTCACTTTTGACGTTGCTGACTTTCCATTGCCTTACAATGGGATACTCGGTCGTCCAGAACTCGCCAAATTCATGGCAGCCTCTCACTATGCATACAACATGCTGAAGATGCCAGGCCTGATAAGTGTCATCTCTATCCCTGGCAACAAGAAGGATGCTCTTATCTGCGCCGACAAGATCTACCGGGAAGCAGCAGCCGCAACAGATCGCAAGTCACTTGCCGTTGAAGCTCCCGGGGCGAAGAAGAAGACCAAGTCCGGCAAGAGTTCTGATGCCCACTCCGGCAAGCGCACCTCTTCGGAGTGCTGCGCTACCATCGAGGATGCACCATCGAGCTCCACCGGCAAGTGTAAGAAGACAATGGCAGCTCCACCAGAGACCAAGAAGGTGTCCGCCAAGGAGGATGGCATTGGTGGTACCTTTACCATCAGTGCCACTCTCGACCCTAAATAGGAAAGCGCGCTCGTTGCTTTCCTGCGGGCGAACGTCGACGTATTTGCGTGGCAACCATCTGACATCCCCGGTGTTCCCAGGAAAGTAATCGAGCACCATCTTGCCGTCTGTCCTCATGCGCGGCCCGTCAAGCAGAAAGTCAGGAAGCAGGCAGTGGAGCGCCAAGAATTCATCGCAGAAGAAATCAAGAAATTGGAAGCAGCAGGCCTTGTCAGAGGAGTGCTCCATCCTACATGGTTGGCCAACCCTGTAGTCGTGCGCAAGGCAAACGGGAAATGGAGGCTTTGTATCGACTTTACCGATGTCAATAAAGCTTGTCCCAAAGACCCATTTCCCTTGTCGCGCATCGACCAGATTGTTGAATCCACGGCCGGATGTGACTTACTTTCATTTCTTGATGCATACTCAGGATACCATCAGATCTTCATGGCAGAAGAGGATGAGGAGAAGACCGCATTCATCACCCCATGTGGCACATACTGTTTCGTACGGATGCCTTTCGGTTTAAAGAATGCTGGTTCAACATTTACAAGGGTAGTCCATGACGCTTTTGAGCCACAAATACACATAAATGTGGAAGCCTACATGGATGACATAGTGGTCAAGAGCAGGGACAAGGCGACTCTAATTCAAGATTTAGACGAAACCTTTGCAAATCTGCGCAAGATCAACCTCAAGCTTAACCCCGAGAAGTGTGTGTTTGGAGTCCCCTCCGGCAAGCTTCTCGGGTTCTTCGTGTCTCAGCGGGGAATTGAAGCCAATCCCGACAAGATCAAGGCCATTGAGCAGATTGAAGCACCAAAGCGCGTCAAGGATGTACGAAGACTTGCCAGTTGCGTAGCTGCTCTCAGCAGGTTTATCTCTAGGTCTGCTGAGCGCGCCCTACCATTTTTCAAAATATTGAAAAAGGCAGGTCCAATGAAATGGACTCCTGAAGCGGAGGCTGCACTGCAGGACTTAAAGAGATACCTGTCCTCCACTCCAACACTTGTCGCACCTAAGCCACAAGAGAAGTTGCTGCTATATATAGCGGCAACCAATCAAGTGGTTAGTGCTGCGTTAGTAGCGAAGAGGGAGGCGGATGATGAGCCAGCAACCACGGCAGATGCATCCAGCGACAAGCAGGGGACTTCACCGGCAAGCTCTGGTCCCGACAAAGATGGATCTGCGCAGGCGCGTGAGAAGATGCAGAAAAGAATGGTGCAGCGCCCAGTTTACTTTGTCAGTTCCCTTCTGCAGGGGGCTAGGTCAAGGTACTCTGGTGTGCAGAAATTGCTTTTCGGCCTTCTCATGGCCTCGAGAAAGCTGCGCCATTACTTCCAAGCACATGAGATCACAGTCGTCACTCGTTTTTCGCTGAAGAGGATACTGCAAAATCCAGAAGCAACAGGCAGGATTGTCGAGTGGGCACTAGAACTGTCAAGCTTTGGCCTCAAGTTTGAGAGCACTTCAACTATCCAAAGTAGAGCATTGGCGGAGTTCATAGCAGAATGGACGCCAACACAAGATGAAGAAATTCCAGAAACGAGCATCCCCGTCAAGGAAGCAAGCAAAGAGTGGCTGATGTACTTTGATGGTGCCTTCTCGCTGCAAGGCGCCGGTGCGGGCGTGCTACTTGTTGCACCCACCGGAGAGCACCTCAAGTACGTCGTCCAGATGCACTTTCCCAAGGAGCAAGCAACGAACAATATCGCAGAGTATGAAGGTTTGCTTGCCGGTCTCAGGATCGCAGCAGACCTTGGGATCAAGAAGCTCATTGTCAGGGGTGACTCACAGCTTGTCGTCCGCCAAGTGAACAAGAATTATCAGAGTCCATTGATGGAAGCTTACGTTGATGAAGTGAGAAAGCTAGAAGAGCACTTTGACGGCCTACAGATGGAACATGTTCCAAGAGCTCAGAATGACATTGCCGATGGCCTGTCGAAGTGCGCCGCACTTAAGTTACCTGTGGAACCAGGGATCTTTGTGCTCAAACTGACTCAACCGTCTGTAACGCCATCAACTGGACAGAGCAAGAAGAGGAAGTTGATTTCTGGTGACTATTTTCCGGCAGAGCTCCCCAAAGCCGCCGCCAAGAAGGTCCTCAAGATCAACACCAAGGGTGCTGAGGAACAGTCTGCTCCGGCAAGCCCTAGGGTTTGTTCTGTTGAAGCAGACGCTCCCGACAAGTTTTGCTCCGTCAAGCTTGCTGGGGAACGTCAAGCTCCGGCTGAGCCGCAGGTTCTCGCCGTAGAAGCGGATGTTCCCGCAGCAGCAGATGTGCCTTTAGTCCTTGTTGTCGAGCCGCAAGCTCCAGCATGGGCACAGCAGATTGTCTGTTTCCATCAGACAGGAGAACTTCCCAAAGAGCAAGAAGAAGCGGAAAGAGTAGCCCGGCAGTCAAGTATGTACCAGTTTGTCGACAACACACTGTACAGAAGAAGACTCAACGGCGTGAAATTGAAGTGTATTCACCGGGAAGACGGACAAAAGCTGTTGGCAGAGATACATGGAGGCATATGTGGTCACCACATTGGCGCAAGAGCACTTGCCGGCAAAGCGTTCCGGCAAGGTTTCTTTTGGCCGACAGCCCTCCAGGATGCAACTGCACAAGTAACCAAGTGTGAAGCGTGCCAGTTCCATTCCAAGCAGATACACCAGCCAGCTCAAGCTCTCCACACGATCCCTTTATCCTGGCCATTTTCGGTCTGGGGGCTCGACATCCTCGGCCCCTTTCCCCGAGCTGTCGGGGGCTTTGAGTACTTGTACGTTGCAATTGACAAGTTCACAAAGTGGCCAGAAGTGGAAGCAGTGAGGAAGGTGACAACACAGTCAGCAGTCAAGTTCTTCAGGTCGATTGTTTGCCGCTTCGGAATCCCTAACAGGATCATCACCGACAACGGCACGCAATTCAGGAGCCGCACCTTCATGCAGTACGTCCAAGATCTTGGCGCCAAGGTCTGCTTCGCTTCTGTTGCTCATCCGAGAAGTAACGGTCAAGCGGAGAGGGCGAATGCTGAAGTGCTGCGCGGGCTCAAGACCAGGACTTTCGACAGGCTGCGCAAGTGCGGAAAGAACTAGATTGAGGAGCTGTCGGGGGTTCTTTGGTCGATCAGGACGACGCCAAATCGAGCCACTGGCCAGACACCTTTCGCTCTAGTCTATGGAGCAGAGGCAGTTCTCCCCACGGAACTCGTATACGGGTCACCTCGAGTGCTCGCTTATGATGAGCTTGAGCAAGAGCAGTTGCGACAAGATGACACGCTGCTCCTTGAGGAGGACCGTCTTCAGGCCGCTGTACGAGCTGCTCGATACCAGCAAGCTTTGCGCCGCTACCATAGCCGCAAAGTTAATGCCAGAAGTCTCGAGGAAGGCGACCTTGTTCTTCGGCGCATTCAGTCCGCCAAGAATTCCAACAAGTTGACGCCGAAGTGGGAAGGCCCTTACCGGGTGAAACGAGTCACTAGGCCTGGCGCTGTCCGCCTTGAGACCGAAGATGGCATTCCGGTGAGCAACTCCTGGAACATTGAGCATCTTCGTAAGTTTTACCCGTAAGGCGCGGTTGCCGGAACCTGTTCCGGCAACCACCTTTTGTACAAGTCTTGCCGATGTTGCATGTAATCCTTTGTACGAAGCCGGGCGCAGACCCCGTGCATAAGTAAAGCTCATGTGCTCCGCACATCTTGTCAATTTCATGCTTTTTTTTGCATGCGTTATCTAACGCTTTGTGCAGCGCCTACCCCCGGTAAGCAATAACGAGCCGTAAGGCTCCATATCTTTATTTTCTCTTCTTTCTCTTTCTCAAAGAAAGGAAGGTTCCCTCGCCCACAAGTTTGCCGGGGGGAAAGGAGAAGATAATGGTGTGGACCAAGCGTTGTTCGAGGAAGTTTCGCCTTACCGGGAAGCAAACGACAGAAAAGCTAAGTTTCTAAAGTTTGAGCAATCAATTTTAAAATTTTTAAGTTATCTTCCTCGAACGACCGTACTTTGTATGAAAAACCTGTGCGCGGAGGAACCAACTCGTAGCTAGTTGCGCCCTTACTTTGTTTCGAGTCCGCTCAACAACTTAAGTGAGCTGCGACTAGTTGCGACAAGGTTTCTTGTCGGTAGCGGCACCGCCAGCAGGCTGCTGACATCCCGCACTCAGCGCTCGCGGCTAAGGTGCCTGCGCCGACAAGTTCCCTAAAAGCGTAGGGCAAAAACATACAAAGGAAGGAATCAAGTAAAGGAAATAACATAGCAATCGCTACCCGAAATAGAGTCATATTACAAGATAGCTTGTCGCAGCTCTAACAGATTGTTCTCATAACATGACCAGCAGCGACAAGAAAAAGAGAAAACGGGCGGCCTAATCTACGTGATCGCCCTCAACCCTCTTGATCCCACTCACCTTGTCCACAATGGGTGCGACAAGGGTCTTGAGCGCTTCCAGATCAGCATCCGGCGGCAAGGTCCTGAGGACGTTGGTGAGGTTGAGGCCTGGGTTGCGGAAGGCCACCTTCACCAGCACCTTTTGAAGAGCTCCCGCGCAGATCTTGCGTGACTAGTTGGCCAGCTGCTTTGGGATCTTCTCCCGGAGTCGCTGGAGGGCCGTCGCCACGCCTTTGAAGAACAAGCTGAGCTTGGCGCTGGGTTGAAGGTGCTCATCAGAGGAATACCCGAGATCCTCCATCCCCAGCTGCGCCAGCTCCCTGTTGATGGCTGCGGCAACATCCATGAGACCCTCGGTCCAGTGCTCCACATTCTCCCTAAAAGTGTTCTGGGCGGCAGCAGCACTCGCCAGCAGCGCCTCGTCGGCCTTGATCTTCTCCTTCAAGGCCACCTCCTGCTCCCTGGTGCCGTCCAGCGTCTTGGTCAAAGTAGTCAGCTTCAACTCAAGATCTGCGTTGGAGTCCTTGGCGGCGCTAAGCTCCTTGCTCCTCTCGGCGAGACGACCCTGCAGCTCGCCAAGGGTGTAGGCGTCCTTCTCGCGCTCACGCTTGAGCGCAGCAAGCTCCTCGCCGCTCACCTTGAGATCGGCCTCCAGCTGCGCCACCTTCGTCTCCAGCTCCTTCTTGGCGGCCTCGGCAGCTGCGACAGCATCCTCTACTTCCTTGAGAGCCCCGCCGAATGTTTGCTCGCGCGCGGCAAGCTCCTCCTCGTGGCTGTCAAGGTTAACCTTCCGCTGCGCCAACTTGCCTTCTTGCGCAGACAGCTTCTCGGCAGCAAGCCATTGTTGCTCTTCAACTTCAGCCTTCTCGAGGAGGAAGGCTTTACGCTCCTCGGCAAGTTGCTCCCGCTCCTCTGCCAGGGACCGGACAGCTTCCTGGTTGAGGCCCCGGAGCTCCTCCGCGCGCTTCTCGATGTCCACTCCCGCCTTCGCGACAAGCGCTTCTCGGGTTACCAGCTTGGCCTGTCGGGCGCGGTAGAGCGACAACAGCTTCCGCAGCAGCTGCTCCTCCTCAGGCTCGCCGCTGCTGCTACTCGGCGCGTCGACCAGCGTCAGCCCAGCGGAGGCGAGCAACTCTTCATCAAAGATTTCTCCTTTGATCGGCGCCCTGGAGCTCGACGCCCAGGGGAGCTTGATGAAGATGCCATCGCCGGCCTTCAAATAGGCGCCGGGCTGGGGCTCTTCGGAGCCTGACGCTGCAGCAGCGGCGGAGGGATCGGCGGTCGGCGTAGCGCCTGACGCTCCTGCGGCCTCGGGGCCATTAGTGCGATCGCCGGACCCCTCGCCAGCTTCTGCGGCTGCAGCTTTGGCGGCCTCTCCGCCGGCGGGATCATCAGTGCCGGCTTCTTCTTCGGTGACAGCAGCGTCGCCGGTATTGCCGCGCGCGTTCTCCTCGCCGGCGACCTCGGTTTCCGTCGGCTCCGTGGCAGATGGACCTGACGACCGGAAAAGGAAGAAAAGTCAAGCAAATATTCAAAAAGAAAATCAGAAGAAGAAGAACCCAAGGGAAGTTTTCAAGCAAGAGGATTACCTGTGCTAGGATCTATAGTCGTGGTCTCCGCCACCGGGGGGTCGTTGGTGCTGTCCCTTGCCGGAGAACTGTCCCTTGCCGAAGACTTCTCCCTTACCGGAAAATTCTCCCTTGCCGAAGAACGCTCCCTTGCTGGGGAATCCTCCCTTGGCGGTGTAGTCGAAGCAGATGGCATGTCGGGAGCGGCTTCCGGGCACTCCTGGTGAGACTGCTCTGCTCCTACGCAAACAAATAGTCAGATGTCAGCAAAGAAAGAGCACCCATGCGCGCCTAATAGCAGGAAGTAAACCATATACTTACGCTGGGGGCTGCTTTGGGGAATAGTTGCCGGGTCCAGCAAGGTGGTCTCGAACACACCCCCTGCTGTCACGGTGGGTTCGTCCTCGATGACAATCACCGGGACCTTGGCTCTCTTTGCCGCTCTCTGGGCCAGAGTCCTAAAAAGGAATGGGTTCGGAGTAAAGCAAATCAGATACAAGACAAAACAGCAAGAATTGAAGAACTACAAGTACAGCAAAGAATCTTACTCTTCATCTTCCTCGTCGGAGCTGAGCGCGGAGAGGTCGAAGTCCGACCCACCTTCGGCGCGACAAGGCGGAGGAGTAGGTTCCCTTAGCCACTTGGCGGGAGCAGAAGCGGTGGTTCGGGAGGGCCCCGCTCCAGTTGCCGCAGCGGCTTGAGGTGCTCCCGCGGCAACAGTGCTTGCCACGGTGGAGCACGTCGCGCGGCGCGGCGGCTGTTGACCCGTCTGCCGCCCCGCTACGTCCCCGGCCTTGCGGAGACGCCTTCTTGGTGGAGCTGGGGGCTCCGCTTGCGGTGAGCTGTCTGAAGGTGAGAAAGAGGAGGAGTCGATCTTCAACAAGTCGCTCGCGCCCTCGGCGGGCTCGCTCGACTCAGCTTCAGGCCCGACAAGCTCTCCCTTGCCGGCAAGCTCCTCTCGCTCGGCAAGGCTTGCCGCCTCTGCCTCCTCCACGGTGAATCCAAACTCGCCCGCGGCAGCGGCTGCCGCCGCCTCTTCCAGCCTAGTGGCGATGCGCTGCATCTCCGCATCGGTGGTGTCGCGAGTAAGGATCTTCTGTTCATTGGAGCGGACCGGCACTTCTACCAAGCCGTCAAAGAACTCCTGCACGACGTCGTCTGCAGGCTCTTGCCAAGTTGGGACAATTCCATGCGAATCGCATAGTGGCATCATTGCACGGATGCGGTCGAGCGAGGAGTTGTTGCACGGCGGAACGACACCCCTCGGCAACCTGAACACTTTGGGATGTTGAGGATCGTGCTTGAACAGTTCTAGGAGCATCGCGTCTAGTTCCAGGACAGTGAAGTTGAAGTTGAGGCCCGGGCGCAGCCTCATGATATCCGCCGCATTCTGGAACTCCCAGGCGGGTCTCCTCCTCTCCTGCAGGGGGGCGATGTGGCGGCGAAGAAAATCTGCGCCAACGGCGCCTACGGTGAGCCCGGCAAGCCTGAGGCGTAGGATCCGGGTGACGGCAATCTTCAGCCTATCGTCTTCCGGGGCCACGTTGCTCTAATCGTTGCCGCGCGCTACTGGGGCTTGGCGCTGGGCAGTAAATGGCTGCGGGTTCTCCTCGACAATCCAGCACCAGTCTGCTCTCCATTCATCCCCCTTGCTGCGGAGCTCTCCCTCCAGATAAGCTTCCTTCTTGCCAGTTCTCGAGATCCAGGCGATTCCGCCAGATAAAGGCTCCCCTCTCTCAACTCGGGGCATTAAGAAGTGGCGAAAAAGAGCTACATTTGGATAGACTCCGACAAAGTTTTCGCAGAGATGTGCGAAAACTGCCATGGTCAGAACGGCGTTGGGGGTGAAGTCAAGGAGGCGGAACCCGTAGGTGTTCATAATGTCACAGAAAAACTCAGAGAAAGGCGGGCAGAGCCCGCAGTAGAAGAACAACACAAAGAAGGGATATCCATTCGGAGCCAGTTCCGAAGCGGCAGCTGAGAGTACCTTCGTGCGCGGATGCGCTCGCGTCTCCGTCGACCAGAAGAGGTAGTAATACTCCCTCAGCTCCTTCGCGGCGAGCTGAGGGGGGAAGGTTGCCCGCTCCTTTCGCAGCGCCGCGAGCCGCTGCGCCTCGGCCGACTTCACAACCTTCCCGGCTTTCGGAGCCATGGCGGAGGTGGTGAGAGAGATCGACGGTGTTGGTGGTGCCCGTGGCGATGGGGGGCGGAGCGCTGCTCTCTTTCAGCTTTGGGAAGAAGGGGGGAGCGGCGGAGGTTTTTGAGATTGGGATAGCAACCGGCGAGATGGGCAAACTGCCCCTGTTTCCCCTGCTTATAAAGAGGAAGGGGGCAGACGTTCCGTCTTTCCGAATAAAGAAACCACCCACGATCTCTCCCACGACGCCGCATTCGACGCGTGCCGTTCGAGGAGGGCGCGGTGGATGCAGAGTGAGATACGGCGTAACCCAGGCCGCGCGTGCCCGTGCCCTGTTTTGGGCCTGGCCCAACAGCGCTCGGCACCGTGTGTAGCCCAAGCCCGGGGGCTCCTGTTGGTGTACTAGAGTAGGGGTACCCTAGTATCCCGAACTTGTGCACGGGCAGTTCCAGCACCCTGCGGCAAGGCTTGCCGGGTGACCGCCAAGGTCCTCCGTGGTTCCTTTGGAGCTATTCAAGAACAAAGTATTCAAGCCAAGGAGACAAGGCCCCGGCAAGAGGAGCTTGCCGGGAAGGCCAACCAAGGCATCTCAAGGAACTTGCCGCGACGCGCCACGCGTCCCGGCGAGGCCCGATGAGCGACAAGCTTCCGGACGCGACAAGACAACGATCGCGGCAAGGCGCTTGCCGCGGCAAACTACCACTCTGTACCCACGCTCCAGCACATCCACCAACGTGTCGCCCTGGGACCTTTCTAGGCGCGCGTGGCAAGAGGCTGTGCGGCCAGCGGTGCGCGGTGGCAAGCGACGCAGACAAGATTGCCATCGTGGCAAGCGGTGGCGTCCCTGACGGTCCCTTTTTGCACTATTTGGGCGACGTAGATGGGCATTTAATGCCTTTGTCCCCTGCCGTCAGGGTTAGGTATGATACACTATACAGGTAGTTGTACCAACCGCAATTCCTTTTCCATTTTTACCCTTGTCTACGTTGCCACCTGTCGGAGACCCCTTTAGCATATAAAAGGAGGCCCATGCGCAACGTAGAGGGGGGGTTCGAAGGCAGAAAAACACTCACGCTCGGTCTCGCTAGCAGCTAGTGTGTACTGTAGCACTCAGCGCTCCCGAGCAAGAACTCAATACACTCAGACATGCAGCAGTAGGAGTGTTATCTCTCCGGAGAGCTCCGAAGCTGGGTAAACTGCTCATGTGCTTCACCTCTATCCGCTCTTCGTGCGATCTCCGCCCCCCGCCGAACCGAAAGGGGCTCGGTCCGCCGGTCCCATAGGTGTTCGTGGATCAGTTTCCCCGACATTACCCTTGAGGTAAAAAGTTGGGAGGCAACACTATAAGCCCCTATCTTTCTCTGTGTCCGATTAAAACTCCATACCTGTAAGTATTGCGTGAGTGTTAGCAATTGTGAAAGACTAAATGATAGTTGAGTATGTGGACTTGCTGAAATGCTCTTATATTGACTCTTTCCGATGTTATGATAAATTGCAATTGCTTCAATGACCGAGATCGTAGTTTGTTGGTTCTCAATGAAGTTTCTAATTCATACTTGACATTGTGAATAGATTATTACTTAAGCATAAGAAATCATATGACAATATATATATATATATATATATGTGTGTGTGTGTGTGTGTGTGTGTGTGTTGTTGTTGTTGTTATAAGAATGATCATGATGCCCTCATGTCCGTATTTTATTTTATCGACACCTCTATCTCTAAACATGTGGACATATTTTTCGATGCCGGCTTCTGCTTGAGGACAAGCGAGGTCTAAGCTTGGGGGAGTTGATACGTCCATTTTGCATCATGCTTTTATATCGATATTATTGCATAATGGACTTTTATCACATGTTATGTCACAATACTTATGCATATTCTCTCTTATTTTACAAGGTTTACATGAAGAGGGAGAATGCCGGCAGCTGGGATTCTGAGCTGGAAAAGGAGCAAGTATTAGAGACCTATTCTGCACAACTCCAAAAGTCCTGAAACTCCATGAAAGTCATTTTTGGATTTAATAAAAAATATTGAGAGGAAGAAATACCAGAGGGGGGGCACCCACCGTCCACGAGGGTGGGGGGCGCGCCCCTGCCTCGTGGGCCCCCTGGCAGCTCTCTGGTGGCCATCTTCTGCTATATGAAGTCTTTTACCCTGGGAAAAAATCAGAAGCAAGCTTTCAGGATGAAACTCCGCCACCACGAGGCGGAACCTTGGCGGAACCAATCTAGGGCTCCGGCGGATCTGTTTTGTCGGGGAAACTTCCCTCCGGGAGGGGGAAATCAACACCATCGTCATCACCATGGATCCTCTCATCGGAAGGGGGTCAATCTCCATCAACATCTTCACTAGCACCATCTCCTCTCAAACCCTAGTTCATCTCTTGTATCCAATCTTAGTCCCAAAACCTCAGATTGGTACATTTTGGTTGCTAATAGTGTTGATTACTCCTTGTAGTTGATGCTAGTTGGTTTATTCGGTGGAAGATCATTTGTTCAGATCCTTAATGCATATTAATACCCCCCCTGATTATGAACATGAATATGCTTTGTGAGTAGTTACGGTTTTTCCTGAGGACATGGGAGAAGTCTTGCTATAAGTAGTCATGTGAATTTGGTATTCATTCGATATTTTGATGAGATGTATGTTGTCTCTCCTCTAGTGGTGTTATGTGAACGTCGACTACATGACACTTCACCAATATTTGGGCCTAGAGGAAGGCATTGGGAAGTAATAAGTAGATGATGGGTTGCTAGAGTGACCGAAGCTTAAACCCTAGTTTACGCGTTGCTTCGTTAGGGGCTGATTTGGATCCATATGTTTCATGCTATGGTTAGGTTTACCTTAATACTTATTTTGTAGTTGCGAATGCTTGAAATAGAGGTTAATCATAAGTGGGACGCTTGTCCAAGAAAGGGCAGTACCCAAGCACCGGTCCACACACATATCAAATTATCAAAGTAACGAACGCGAATCATATGAGCGTGATGAAAACTAGCTTGACGATAATTCCCATGTGTCCTCGGGAGCACTTTTCTCCATATAAGAACTTGTCCAGGCTTGTTCTTTGATACAAAAAGGATTGGGCCACCTTGCTGCACCTTATTTACTTTCATTGCTTGTTACCCATTACAAATTACCTTATCACAAAACTATCTGTTATTGATAATTTCAGTGCTTGCAGAGAATACCTTACTGAAAACCGCTTGTCATTTCCTTCTGCTCCTCGTTGGTTTCGACAGGCTTACTTATAGAAAGGACTACGATAGATCCCCTACACTTGTGGGTCATCAACGAGAGCGGCTGCACACCTAGGCCCGCCCTAGCGCTTCAATCAGGATAGGATTTTTTTCTTTCGAGGCAACCAAATCGTTAGTGCGGTCGTTCCTATGCCTCACAAGCGGACTTCCTTTCTGGAATGTGCCGGTGGCTGGCTGACGGCCCAATGCACCATAGGCCTTCCTTTTGGCCTATGGAGCAGCAACCCACATGACAGTTGGGCCATATTTTAGACAACACGCAACAGATTAGGACATCTGACGGCTAGAAACGGCCAGAACATGAAAACGAACGTCTGAAAACCCAAATCGACATGAGGGCAAGGATTATGTGCAGTTATACTGTCCTTGATGTGCATTAGACAATGATCCAATCGAAACTAGCAGCTGCCCGGGGCGCGTCACCTGAAAGGGAGCTCCGCGGTGCCAGGGTTATAAGCGCCCCTTGAGGGAGTCCTGGATTAGGGGGTATCCGGACAGCCGGACTATATACATCGTCCAGACTATTGGAGCGTGAAGATACAAGACTCAACTCCGTCCCGTGTCCGGATGGGACTCTCCTTTGCATGGAAGACAAGCTTGGCGGTCCGGATATTGTATTTCCTTCCTTGTAACCGACTCCGTGTAAACCCTAGCCCTCTCCGGTGTCTATATAAACCGGAGAGGTTGGTCCTTAGAAGGCCGATCACAATTACAATCCTAATCATCATAGGCTAGCTTCTAGGGTTTAGCCTCTATGATCTCGTGGTAGATCTACTCTTGTACTACTCATATCGTCAATATTAATCAAACAGAAAGTAGGGTTTTACCTCCATTGAGTGGGCCCGAACCTGGGTAAACATTGTGTCCCTTGCTTCCTGTTACCATCAGCCTAAGACACACAGATCGGGACCCCCTACCCGAGATCCGCCGGTTTTGACACCGACACCCCTTTCATACATTTTAGTAGGGATTGGTCGGGCACGCCACCTGAAAGGGAGCTCTGCGGTGCCAGGGTTACATGCGCCCCTTTCGTACATTTTAGTAAGGATTGGTCAGTAGTTCATATGTGATGGTGTAAGTATCATATAAATACTCAGTCAGTGACGACTGACACAATAGTACTTCTTACTACCTCATATCCATAAATCAGGACAAAAGAGAACAGATATTACAAACAAGGGATAATTAGATTTATACCCCTAGTTGTGTCCCACTCGTCTGTTTTACCCCTAATTCCCAAAAGTCACCGGTTCTATCCAAGTCACTTTGCTCCTCTTATGCTTTTGCCCTTTGACCGTTTGACCGTCAGTTTGAAAACTTCATAACTAATTCATACTAAATCAGAAAAATGCAAATAAGAAACAAAAATGTTCAGAAAAACATCACCTATATGTCAGTGTCATTTGCATTCATGAAAAAAAGTGTTGGAAAGTGCACATCCGAGTTTTAGCTCTTTTGATACCACCATGAATAGTAGACTCTAAAAAAATTCAAAACAAATTCCAAAAAATATGGTGGCAAAGAACGACAAATATTCTAAGTGCTTGCCAAGTTTCATTAGGGAACGGCATTTGTGGAAGTTGTGGCAAAAAAATAATATATTTTGGAGTGCTAATTGTATTTTTTTGCCGCGACACCCACGAATGTTATTCCCTGATGAAACTTGGCAGGTACTTAAAACATTTGTCATTCTTTGCCACCAATTTTTTTTGATTTTTTTTTGAACTTTTTTAGATTTTACTATTCATGGTGGTAGCATAAGAGCTAAAACTCGGATGGGCACTTGCCAACACTTTTTTCATGAATGCAAATGACACTAAGATATAGGTGATGTTTTTCTGAACATTTTGGTATCTTATTTGCATTTTTCTGACTTAGTATGAATTAGTTATGAAGTTTTCAAACTGGCGGTCAAACGGTCAAAGGGCAAAAGCATAAGAGGAGCAAAGTGACTTGGACAGAACCGGTGACTTTTGGGAATTAGGGGTAAAACAGACGAGTGGGACACAACTAGGGGCATAAATCTAATTATCCCTACAAACAATTGGTAGCACGGTTTCTGTAACACAATTGTTCATGTTGCTACACTTGACTTCTTATCAAACAGAGCAAATGGCACATCAAAATCAAATGCCAAAATGATCTTGTCCATTCCAGGTAGGTCGAAAAGCTCAATCAACACAGAGGTGTGTGTCGTCATGGTGGCGGTACCATTGGTTGTGTGCCGCCCTTTGGACGTAGGTGAGGAGCCTTGGGGGATCAGCAAGAACATAGCATGGACGGTGGCATCGGTCCCGCTGCCCTCGGATGGCAGCTACATCGTCAGAGAGGTGGTGTTCACAGGGAGAAGACCAAGGTGTTGCCTCTGGATTCCTGCGTGAGCTTCACCAATAGGCAACAGGCAAGGCAGGGGCGCCGGTTCTCGCATCTGAATCTGTAGCGACCAGACCTCAAACAATCTGATCTATGTGCATCAGTGTCATCCCTGGATCGGTAGTGCTGACATGCACAGTACTTGAAGGATTTATAACAGAGTAGCAATCACACACTTATTACATTAGATGGCTTAAGGCCATCTAAATACGATAACAGCGGAAGGCTTGGAAGATAAAGTGAGTCCATCAACTCCAACGGCATCACTGAGTGAAAGATCACGACCTAAGGCACCTTACTTATCGTCTGAAAAGTCTGCAACATGAACATTGCAGCCCGAAAACGGGTCAGCACATGGAATGTGCTGGCAATGTAACACATAGAGAGTAATGAACAGAATAATGCTATCACTACATGCATATATGGCTAGTGGAAAGCTCTATGGTTACAATTTTGCATAAAGCCAATTTTTTCCTACAACAAAGGAATAAACTTTTATTTAACTATCATGGTGGTTGTTAAACATTAAGAAGGTTCACCCCACTCAATCCCAATTAAGCATCATCATTAAACCCAAACAGAATTAATTTAAGTAACATGATGAGATTCACATGATAATCCAAGTACTAGATACTCAAAACGTCCATAACTGGGGACACGGCTAACCATGATTAGTTTATACACTCTGCAGAGGTTTGCGCACTTTTCCCCACAAGACTCGATCTCCTCCGCTGGATTTCTCGCACTACACAGTGTTTGAGAAACGGATGACCGAGACACAGTCTTTCAGAAGCGTTAGCACCTTACGATGGGTAGACAGTTACACCTACTTTCCCCTACATCTGCTAGTCTACCACTGTAAGAGTTCACACGACTTAATCAAGTATGCTAGAGCCCATAGTAGCTTGCGGTTGCACACGGAAGTTTCTAGCATGAATAATCTCATGATCCCTTTGAGCCTGGGTGGCGGTCCATAGGAGAATCACACGGTACCCCGGGATTTCCAAAAATACAGGCAACACTGGGTTCCCCAGGAGCCTCAATCCACCCAGATGTGTATTAAAGTAGCCACCTTAAGTAAACCATTAATTAAAAATCTCACTTCTGTCATGGATACACTCACCAAATCCACGTCTACTAGCATAGCATAGCAATATAAGCAAACATAGAAGAAACTCCCAAAGGTTTGATAATAAACAGGACAATAGGTACTGCCTCATCTACTTCCCAAAACCCACATATTAAAATCAGATCCTAACCATGCAATTGTTTGAGGATTGATCTAATGCAATAAAACTGGGTAGTAAAGAGGTATGATCAAAGTGTTACTTGCCTTGCTGATGATCCGTGAAACCTAGAGACTCGTAGTAGCACGCTGCGCACTCCGGGTACTCTATCGCAAACAAACAAGCATACAATAAGCACTCATCTAATGCACGGATAAAAATAAAATAAGAGATCTAACCAGAAAGTTTCAACTTAAGAACTCCGGTTTGCAAAAAGAATCAAATCAAACGAAGCAACGAAACTCAAACGGCGAAAGAAACAAGCTTCGTTTACTAATCTGGACGTAAGTAAAATTTTACAGTAGCAAAAACTTGTTTGAGCTAGTTAAACGGCAAGAGGGTTTCGAGACGAAACTCTAGGCGCTTGAATCGCCTGATTCCGATAAACGAGCGAAAAGATATACTAAAACGAAAATCGGATCAGAAATCACGATCGAAAATAATCATGAAAAATCCAAGAAAAAGAAAAACTGACGAACAGGCTAACGAACAAACGTTCGCTGTCTGCGGCTAAACGGTGAAAACCATTCGTTAAAACAAACGTACGGACGAACGTCCGTTAAATAACTAAACCGAGAAAAGCCGACGAACCGAAACTAAAAAAATGGATCTAGGGTTTTAAAAAAAGACCGAACGGTTTTATAAAAAAAATGGTGGCGGCTACCTCGGGTCCGGCGGGATTTCGGCGAGGCGGCGACGGGCTCCGGCAGGCGGCTACGGGCGGCAGGACGTGCGGCGGCGGCGGCGCGAGGCGGCGGCGGGCGGCTAGGGTTAGGGCGCGGGTGGGTTGGGGCGGCGGTGTGGGCTTCGGGGCAGGGGGGCCCCGGCTTATAAAGCCCCCCCGGGCGGAGTCCCGCTCGGGTACGGCCCGGAGTCGGTTTGACTTTTTTTAAATAATTACCACGTGTAGAAAAAGAAAGAAAAGAAATACTAAACAGACTCAAAAAATCCCAAAATAAATTTTCCCGGTCCTCTAAAAATAAGCCGGACAAGATGAACATTTATTTGGGCCTAAAATGAAATTTTGAAAAACACGTATTTTTCCTAATTCAAGAAAAATAGCGATAAAACTCCGAAATAATATCTTATTTGATTTTATCATTAAATCTCCAATATTTATTTATTTTGGGAAAGTCATTTTATTCCCTCTCTTTTATTTTTATAAAAGAAATATATGAAGATAAAATAATTAAAATCAAATGATCCTCTTTTCAAAATTTGAGAAAAATCAAATATGAAAATAACGAAATCCCCAACTCTCTTCGTGGGTCCTTGAGTTGCGTAGAATTTCTAGGATCAAACCGCAATGCAAATAAAATATGATATGCAATGAGGATCTAATGTATAACATTCCAAATTGAAAATTTGGGATGTTACAAACCTACCCCCTTAAGATGAATCTCGCCCTCGAAATTCGGGTTGGCTAGAAAATAGGTGAGGGTGGTCCTTCAGTAGGTCTTCCTCTCGCTCCCAGGTGGCTTCATCCTCGGTATGGTGGCTCCACTGAACTTTGCAAAACTTGATAACCTTGTTGCGTGCGACTCGGCTGGCAAACTCGAGAATCTTGACTGGTTTCTCCTCATAGGTCAAATCGCTATCCAACTGAATCGCTTCCAGTGGCACTGTATCTCTCAAAGGTATATCAGCCATCTCTGCGTGGCACTTCTTCAACTAGGAAATGTGGAACACATCATGAACTCCTGACAATCCTTCGGGCAATTCCAACTTGTAAGCAACTTCTCCCATACGTTCCAAAACTTTGTATGGTCCCACAAAACGCGGTGCTAACTTTCCCTTAACTCCAAAACACTTAACTCCTCGAAGTGGGGACACACGAAGATAAACTCTGTCTTTAACTTCGTAAACTGTCTCCTTGCGTTTAGAATCTGCATAGATCTTTTGCCCGGACTGGGCTACCTTGAGCCTATCGCGAATCAACTTAACCTTCTCTTCAGACTCTTTAATCAAATCTGGTCCAAACAACTGACGGTCTCCAACTTCATCCCACAACAACGGTGTCCTACACCTCCTTCCGTACAAAGCTTCGAAAGGGGCCATCTTCATACTAGATTAATAACTATTGTTGTAAGAGAACTCTGCATATTGCAAATTGTCGTCCCAACTAGATCCATAATCTAGCGCACAAGATCTCAACATGTCCTCCAGAATCTGATTGACTCTCTCGGTCTGTCCATCTGTCTGTGGATGAAAGGCTGTACTGAACTCTAGCCTGGTACCCAAAGTTTCGTGCAACTGATTCCAGAACTTTGAGGTAAACTAGGTTCCTCTATCTGATACAATGGTCCTCGAAACTCCATGCAGACATACGATCCTGTTCATGTATATCTTTGCCAACTTAGCACTTGTATAAGTGGTCTTCACTGGGATGAAATGAGCTACCTTCGTCCAACGATCGACTACAACCCATACTGAGTCATAGCCTGAACGAGTCCTGGGCAATCCCGTGATAAAATCCATGCCTAGCTTATCGCACTTCCATTCGGGTATCGGCAATGGCTGTAGCAGTCCTGCTGGCTTCTGATGCTCTGCCTTTACCCTCTGATATACATCACAAACTGCTACATACTCCGCAATATCCTTCTTCATTCCGGTCCACCAGAAACTGTCCTTCAAATCCAGATACATCTTGGTATTTCCTGGGTGAATCGAATACGGTGAATCATGGGCCTCTTGCAAAATCAACTTCCTGATCTCCGGGGCATTAGACCCATAAACGCGGTCCTCAAACCATAAGGTATCGTGCTCATCCTCACGAAATCCCTTAGCTTTTCCTTTGCTCATCTTCTCCTTTATCTCGACAATCTCCTTGTCTATCTTCAGAGCTTCTCTGATCTTATCCATCAAAGTAGACTGAATCTCCAATGCTGCTACATAGCCTCTCGGAACTATCTCCAAACATAGCTCGCGAAGATCCTTGGCTAACTCCTTTGGTAACTCTCCGGTCAAGAGTGTGTTGACATGGCTCTTGCGGCTCAGCGCATCGGCTACTACGTTAGCCTTTCCAGTGTGATAATGCAATCTCATATCATAATCCTTTATGAGCTCCAACCATCTCCTTTGCCTGAGATTCAACTCCTTCTGGGTGAAGATGTACTTCAAACTCTTATGATCCGTGTACACCTCACAATGGTTTTCGATGAGAAAATGTCTCCATGTCTTCAACGCATGCACTACGATTGATAACTCCAAATCATGGGTGGCATAATTCAACTCATGGGGCTTAAGTTTTCGTGAGGCATATGAAACAACTCTTCCTTCCTGCATAAGCACTGCTCCAAGTCCTCGACGAGAAGCGTCGCAATATACTTCATAATCCTTGCGCTGATCTGGCAGAATCAACACCGGGAATGTAACCAAATGTTTCTTCAACTCCTGGAAACTGGCCTCACATTCCTCAGTCCAATTGAACTTGGTGTCCTTCTTCAACAATTTCGTCATGGGTTTTGCAATCTTTGAGAAATTCTCAATGAACCTTCGGTAGTATCCTGCGAGTCCAAGAAAACTCTGGATCTCTCCAACTGTTGTGGGGGCTTCCCAATTTGTCACAGTGACAACTTTGGTAGGGTCTACTGTTATTCCTTCTCCGGATATCACATGTCCGAGGAATCCAACTTCCTTCAACCAAAACTCACAATTGCTGAATTTGGCATATAACTGATGTTCTCTGAGTTTCCCAAGTACCAAACGCAAATGCTCCTTATGCTCCTCTTCGTTCTTCGAGTAGACCAAAATATTACCAATGAACACCACGATGAATTTATCCAAAAACTCCATAAATACCTTGTTCATCATGTTCATAAAATAGGCAGGTGCGTTAGTTAGACCAAATGACATAACGGTATACTCATATAGCCCGTACCTAGTGGTAAAAGCCGTCTTAGATCTATCCTACTCTCGAATCTTCAGCTGGTGGTATAGTGATCGCAGATCAATTTTGGAAAATACTTTAGCTCCTTGCAACTAGTCAAACAAATCATTGATCATCGGCAGTGGGTACTTGTTCTTGATTGTCACTTCATTCAACCCTCGATAATCAACAATCATCCTCGATGATCCATCCCTCTTCTCTACGAGAAGCACTGGCGATCCCCAAGGTGACGAACTTGGGCGAATATAGCCTTTATCCAGTAACTTCTTAATTTCCTCCAAATCCTTCGCGGGCATCCTGCACGGTCCCTTAGATATTGGCCCTGTGCCTGGCAAAAGCTCAATCAAAAACTCAATGTCTCTATCCGGTGGCATGCCTGGCAACTCCTCTGGAAATACATCAGGGAAATCCTTCACCACTGGTACTTCCTCCTGTACAACTCCTGATAAGGAATTCACTTGAGTCCTCTTCGGCTCATGCCGAGAAACATACTTGATCCTTCTTCCCTCTGGGGTGGTAAGCAAAATCGACTTACTGACGCAATCGATGTTTCCTCCATACATCGATAGACAATCCATACCCAGAATCACATCCAAACCTTGTGACTCCAAAATTATTAGATCCGAGGGAAAAACATGCCTACATATGGTCAATGGCATCTGAAAACATCCTTGACTGGCCATATACTCTACTCCTGGTGAGCTTACTAACATAGGTGTTCTAAGAACTTTGGTGGGCAATTTATACTTATCCACAAATCCCCTTGATATGTATGAATGCGATGCACCAGTATCAAAAAGAACGATTGCAGTAAATGACTTAACCAAAAACTTACCTATTACTGCATCTGGCTGGGCTTCAACCTCCTCCATGTTAATGTGGTTCACCTGTCCCCCGTTGAAAGGGTTCCGCTTCTTCCCAGAGCTTCCATTGCCATTTCCATTCTTAGCTTCAGGACATTCATTGGCATAATGTTCAGTCTTCTCGCACTTGTAGCAAGTGACGTGGCTCAGATCCTTCTTGGTTGGGGTAGATGGGTTGGTACAGTTCTGACCGTTGCTTCCTCCATTACCATTCCCATTCCTGGGGCCATTATAGTTGTGCGAACTCCCTCCATTACGATTGTGGCCTCCATGGGTATGCTGAAAAGGTCCTCCCGAGTTCGGGGTAAAACGAGGCTTTTGCTGAGCTCCAGAATTGTACTTCCCTTGTCCATACTTCCTCTTGCGGCTGTCAATCTGCTGCTGCTTCCCTTCAATCATGAGAGCTCTATCTACCAATCCATGGTAGTTGTTGAAGGTTGCCACCATCAACTGCATGCTCAGCTCATCATTCAGTCCTTCCAGAAACTTCTCCTGCTTAGCTGCATCCGTAGCAACGTCATCTGAGCCATAACATGCTAGCTTACTAAAGTCATCCACATACTGGCCAACTGTACGTCCTCCTTGGCGCAAGTTGCGAAACTCACGCTTCTTCATGGCTATAGCTCCTGCTGAAACATGGGCAGTACGGAAAGCCTGCTAAAACTGATGCCATGTGACAGTGTCGATGGGGTAAGTGGCTGTGAAATTCTCCCACCATGATGCTGCGGGTCCATCAAGCTGATGTGCGGCAAAGCGCACTCTCTCCGCATTTGTGCATCCTGCAGTGGTCAACTCCCTCCCAATCTTGCGGAGCCAATCATCTGCAACTATCGGCTCGGTGCTACTAGAGAACACCAGCGGATTAAGCCTCAAGAAACGGGCTAAGTGATCAACAGGTGGTGGTGTGGTGGGTTGTTGTTGTTGTTGTTATTGTTGTTGTTGTTGTTGTTCCCCTGATTATGATTCTGGACTAGTATCTGCATCAATGCATTCTGCTGCTGGATCAACTGAGTGAGCTCCGGTGGGAAAGCAAATCCATTGTCACGTCTTGGAGGCATCTGAGGGTTTAGAAAGGATGAGAATACAGAATAGAATGAGGTCTACAGAGAAAACACTACCCATATACACATGAGACAAACTCAAACAATATCACTTCAATCAATTCAAACAAGGGCATACAACGGTCTAACTATCGTTACAAAAGTGCTTGGACTATACTATATACATGGGGAATACTACTACTGTTATGGTGGTCGACTAGAAAAATTGATCGGCCGAAGACTCCATGATATCTGCTCCAGCTTCATCAACATAGTCATCATCGCTATCGTCGGGGTTCGAGTAGGTGTCGTCGATGATGATGTAGTTCTCCGGGCAAGTGAATCCCATGAATACTTTTAGCTTCTTCTTCATGTCATCATTCTTCTCCACGAGTGTCGTCATTTCTTCCTCATATCCATCGCGTGTAGACTTGAGTTCTTCTTCCAGCTCCGTGATCTTGGTCATTGCCTTCTTCAGATCTATCGTGCCTGCACACATCTGGTTCTCCTGGCGACGAATGTGCTGGTTTAACTCCTGGATGAAAGCTGCAATTGATCTATCCTTCCTGGTGCTGATCATCTCCCATTGCTCATCTCGGTGCCCACAAATTTGGTAGATAGTATCCTTGAGATCCTTGTGGTAAACTTCTCCAATGCGTCCCATGGTGATGTGGGCTGCCATGCTCTTTCCTAGACTCCAGGTTAGTGCATCAAAGGTAAACTCTATGGGCTCAGTGACTGGTATGAACATCCTTCCTAGAACTTGAACTTGAATCATCCAATGCTCCTCTTCTGGTAAAGTGGCAATGTAGGTTCTGGTGAAGCTTGATACTCCGATGTTCAGGTATCTAGTGACTTCCTTCAAGTGACGTCCAAAAGGTGTCTCTTCATCCGGTTCCGCGAACTTGTTCCTTACATCCGCCATCCTAAAAAGTAAAAAAGGAGAGGAGTCAGAAATGAGAAGAGAGTAGTGATCTAGGGCTTTAGCTTAGTGGTCGTGTCCTACAGTCAGTGTGTGCTCTGATACCATCTTATAGCGACCAGAACTCAAACAGTCTGATCTCTGTGCATCAGTGTCATCCCTAAATTGATAATGCTGACAGGCACAGTACTTGAAGGATTTATAACAAAGTAGCAACCACGCACTTATTACATCGAATGTCTCAAAAGAGAACTTATTACAATAAATATGGCTTAAGGCTATCTAAATACGATAACAACGGAAGGCTTGGAAGATAAAGTGAGTCCATCAACTCCAACAACATCACTGAGTGAAAGATCACGACCTAAGGCACCTTACTCGTCGTCTGAAAAGTCTGCATCATGAACATGGCAGCCAGAAAACGAGTCAGCACATGGAATATGCTGGCAATGTAACACATAAAGAGTAATGAATAGAATAATGCTATCACTACATGCATATATGGCTGGTGGAAAGCTCTATGGTTACAGTTTTGCATAAAGCCAATTTTTTCCTACAACAAAAGAATAAATTTTTATTTAACTATCATGGTGGTTGTTAAACATTGAAAAGGTTCACCCAACTCAATCCCAATTAAGCATCATTATTAAACCCAAACAGAAAACATCCATAACCGGGGACACGGCTAACCATGATTAGTTTATATACACTTTGCAGAGGTTTGCGCACTTTTGCCCGCAAGACTCGATCTCCTCCGCTAGATTTCTCGCACTACATGATGTTTGAGAAACGGATGACCGAGACACAGTCTTTCAGAAGTGTTAGCACCTTACGATGGGTAGACAGTTACACCTACTTTCCCCTACATCTGCTAGTCTACCACTGTAAGAGTTCACACGACTTAATCAACTATGCTAGAGCCCATAGTAGCTTGCGGCTGCACACGGAAGTTTCTAGCATGAATAATCTCATGATCCCTTTGAGCCTGGGTGGCGGTCAATAGGAGAATCACACGGTACCCCGGGATTTCCAAAAATACAGACAACACTGGGTTCTCCAGGTGCCTCAATCCACCCAGATGTGTATTAAAGTAGCCACCTTAAGTAAACTATTAATTAACAATCTCACATCTGTCATGAATACACTCACCCAATCCACGTCTACTAGCATAGCATAGCAATATAAGCAAACGTAGAAACAAGCTTTGTTTACTAATCTGGACCTAAGTCAAATTTTACAGTAGCGAAAACTTGTTTAAGTTGTTAAACGAAAAGAGGATTTCGAGATGAAACTCTAGACACTTGAATCGCCCGATACCGATAAACGAGCGAAAAGATATACTAAAACGAAAATCGGATCAGAAATCGCGATCGAAAATAATCACAAAAAATCCGAGAAAAAGAAAAACTGACGAACAGGCTAACGAACGAACGTTCGCTGTCTGCGGCTAAACGTTGAAAACCGTTCATTAAAACAAACATACGAATGAACGTCTGTTAAATAAGTAAACCGAAAAAAACCGACGAACCAAAACTAAAAAACGGATCTAGGGTTTTAAAAAAAGACCGAACGATTTTATCAAAAAAACGACAGCAGCTACCTCGGGTCCGGCGGATTCCGGCGAGGCGGCGACGGGCTCCGGCGGGTGGCTACGGGCGGCGGGGCGGCGGATCGGGTGGCGG
>NC_041383.1:332521280-332541738 GCF_002162155.2 Triticum dicoccoides | reverse complement strand
GGGCGGCTAGGGTTAGGGCGCGGGTGGGCTGGGGCGGCGGTGTGGGCTTCGGGGCAGGGGGGCCCGGCTTATAAATCCCCCCCCCCCCTAGGCGGAGTCCCGCTCGGGTACGGCCCGGAGTCGGTTTGACTTCTTTTTTTAAAATAATTACGACATGAGAAAAAAAAAAGAAATACTAAACGGACTCCAAAAATCCCAAAATAAATTTTCCGCGTTCTGTAAAAATAAGCCGGACAGGATGAACATTTATTTGGGCCTAAAATGCAATTTTGAAAAACGCGTATTTTTCCTAATTCAAAAAAATAGCGATAGAACTCCAAAATAAAATCTTTTTTGATTTTATCATTAAATCTCCAATTTTTCTTTATTTTGGGAAAGTCATTTTATTCCCTCTCTTTTATTTTTATAAAATAAATATACGAAGATAAAATAATTCAAAGCAAATGATCCTCTTTTTAAAATTTGAGAAAACTCAAATATGAAAATAACGAAATCCCTAACTCTTTCCGTGGGTCCCTGAGTTGCGTAGAATTTCTAGGATCAAACCAAAATGCAAATAAAATATATATACAATGATGATCTAATGTATAACATCCCAAATAAATTTGGGATGTTACAGAATCTCCAGTGGTGAGGCCAATGGGCAGCATGATCGTGACCGCCCTGCTTGCTTACATTGTACCCCTGCACCTGCCATATGTATGAAGATTAATTCAAATATAAAGATGTCAGAACTCCCGATGTGGTTAGATATATGTGGATAAGACTGTTGGGTTGAACAAAACAAGTAATCTATAGATAAGACTTAACACACAGTGACCTCTTTACCATTTTGAGAGCATGAGCTGACATAGATCGATTCAGTAAGAGCTAGCTACATAGCAAACTGGCCTGGTTAATTTGAAGAGGGATTCTCGGTTATTAGTATGCAATAGACAATATCAGGAAATTATGATCAACCTTCTAAACAAGAAGATGAGGCAATATTTATGTTCGAGATATCTAGCTCCGTCGCCATGTCAGCTGGAGCTGGTGGTATTTGGGATAGTGCTAGCAAAGTATCAGCAAGCACTTAGTCCTTCGTGAAAGAATTCGATGACTAGAAGAACCCATAGTTCACTTGCAAGTTTAAGTCTTGTATTAGGACAAAGTAAAGAGCATTTTTTAGACAGAAGATACATGTCAATGGCTTAAGAGAACATCTAAATTGTGGATGTCCCAAGAGTAGAAACACCAATATCAATAGTATATTCAGGGACAAGCTAAGTTACATTTGTTGTTAAAAACTATTAGTCACAAATGCTCCTATGCAATCTGCAAATCAATAGGTAAAGATGGAAAGAGAAAGGGACAAACTGTCCGTGTTCCTAGTTTTATGAGACATCAAATGCAGTGATTAGCACATCGAGCTTAATTTCCTAGGAACTGGTAGGTCCACATCATCACAGCCCTCAGTCACCTTTAAATATGTAAATGAAAAATAAATTGAACACTTCTCAAGTATTAACATTAATGCAGATAATGACAACACGATAACAGAATACCATGCCAATTAACTGGGAAAGGGGTGAAAGAACTAAAAATGCCTAGCGCAATCAGTTACTTGTTGGGGGCAAATGCGCATTAATCTTTTAGAATAAGCTTTACCACGTAACTTTATTATGGTAATTGAGATCCTTAAAATTGAAGGATAAATGGATTATACTTCACTATTTTTTCTGTTAAGATCAATCACCTTCATATGATCTGAGACATTTCATTCTCTCGGTTTATGTATGATGTCAACACTACAGATATCAGGTCAAACAACTCATAGAATGAAATTGATAACTGACTTGAGCATAAGTCTCCTTGCCTCCCGAACCTTCTAGAGGACTTGGCCCAGCTTAAAAAACTACTCCCTCCGTCCCATAATATAAGAGCGTTTTTTACACTAGTGTAGTGTCAAAAACGCTCTTACATTATGAAAGTGCACTGCAAAAATGTTTCACACATCTTGTACACTACCAATTTAATGAGCAGAGAGTCAAACGACCAGTAGTTCTTTAAGAGAAAAAATATAACAAGAACCTCCTGTTTTTCTCTCAAGTGCTGGCAATACATCATTCCCGGTGTTTCCAGAGTATCCAAAAAAGTTTGGATTGCCACCGAAACCATCTTTGTTCACATCAAATAAATCAGTATTTGGACCAGACAACATGTATTTATCTACAAGTGACTTTGCCACATCAAATCAGTATAAAATGTTTTCAACATAATAGTTTCCTAGACGATGAGCACAACAACACTATATATATATATACGTCTTTAACTTAGAAAAATAAATGAAACAAAGCTCTATCAAGAGATTGGTAGAAAAAACTAAAAGGCAAATCATCTTGAACTTATGACAGGAATATCCAGCACATCATGGGCCAACTCATGTAACTTCTAATGTTCCGCATAAAGGCATAATACTAAATGGCATACAACTAACACATTGCTTGTGAAATATGTTGAACCGGTATGGGCCAAGCCCATCTAGCTTTGTCACTTAGGGCCCAAGCCCATGAGGAGGTGCTGACCTAGAAGGAGGCATCAGTCCTCCCGTTCCCAAGCTGAGCCGCCACACACACAGAAAAGGCTAACGGGAGAGGTGGGCTCCTGCGACTACAACATGGTATCAGACCTAGGCGGCAACGACGGGGCCTGACGGGAGTAGGGCGGCGACGGCGGACCTAGGAGGCGGAGTGGGCTCACCTCGGCGCGGGCTCCTCCCTCTTCCCCTCATTCCCTTCTTGTTCCCTCTCGCGGTTGTGCGCTGGCTGGCCTCTCGCAGCTGCAGGGGAGCTGCGCCAGTAGCTGCGTGCGAGTAAGGAAGACAAGGGGGCGGCGCGAGCTGAGGAGGTGCGCATGTGGAGGGGCTGTAGAGGGGACTGACAGGAGGTGTGCTGCTGGAACTGCTGCTGTGTGCAGCGGCTAAGTCAGAGGAGAGAAGTGTGCTGCAACTGCCTGAAGCTGAGGTTGCTGTTGGTTGCTGTCCTGCTGCTGAGGAAGGAGAAGTGGGGCAGTGTTGTGCTGCTGATTGAAAGGGAACTGGAGACTGCTGATTCTGCAGAGGACTGTGTGCGGCTGTGCTTGCTGCTATTGTTGGCTGTGTAGGCTGTATCCGAAGATGAGTGAGCCAACAGGCCTTGCTGAGGCTTTCGAGAAGCTAGCTAAGATCCTTGAGGAGTCGAAATCTGGGGCCATCGTTCCTCGACAGGAAGTGGCTCAGAAGATCGAACTGTCGCCCATGGACATGAAGTTAGAGGGGGCTACCAATTATCTGAGCTGGTCCCGAAGGGCGTTGCTGGCTGTGGAACAGAAGGAGCTTGATGGGCACTTGTTGGGTGCTGTTGCTGAACCAGGAGACAAGACTACTGTGGAGGGAAAGAGATGGAAGGTCATAAACTCTGTGCTCATTGGCTGGTTGTTGAACTCGGTGGTGCCCCCCATTGGACGCTCTGTGGAGGGGCTATCCACATCCGCTGCGATATGGACGACTCTGTCCACCTTGTACTCAGGTAAGGGCAATGTCATGCTCATTGCTCAGATTGAGGGGAAGATCAGTCGGCTGCATCAAGGTGATGACATGTCAGTGATGACATATGTGGCAGAGCTGCAGGCTTTGTGGGCAGAGCAGGATAACTGCGACCCTCTGGAACTCTATGATGCGGCTTGCATCGAGTCAGGGCGCAAGTGGATTGCACGCAGGCGTGTGCTGAAACTGTTGGAGGGGCTTAGAGGTTGCTTTCATGGCAGGAGGGCATCCCTGTTGCACCAACCTCTCCTGCCCTCTATTGAGGAGACTATTGCTGCAATGTCTCAAGAGGAGGTGCGGCTATCTCTTGAGCATGCAGACATGAAGGTTGTGCCGGCTTCGACATTTGCAGTCACTGAGCGCATGGAGTGGAGCGATCCCAACAAATGTCATATCTGTGGGGAGGTAGGTCACTGGAAGTGGGCGTGTCCAACTCGTGGCAGAGGCAGGGGATACGACAGAGGGGGAACTGGCAGAGGCAGGCGTGATAGAGGCAGAGGTGGATACTCAGGGACCTCAAGGGGCCAGGCTTCTATGGGTAGAGGTGGCTACTCAGGACACTTAGGGGATCAGAGGGCTCACATGACAGTGGCAGGAGACATTGGGACGTCACAAGGCAAAGATGCAGCTGATGCTGACTATGGAGACTTTGCTCTCTGGGCCTCCACTGATGAAGGTAATCCGGATGAGGCATGTCTTGCTTCTAATGAGAGTGCTCCAGAGTGGGTTCTTGACTCTGGAGCATCTAAGCATGTTGCTAGTAATTCCTGCATGTTTGAGTCTTACCATAAGCACCCTCCGTCTCACACGGGCACAATGCAAACTGCTGATGGCACAAACCAGCCTGTCATAGGGGTTGGCACAGTCAAGTGCACTCCGACCATCTCCCTATCCTCAGTGTTACATGTGCCAGCTTTTCCTGTCAATTTGGTCTCTTTCAGTGCTCGAATTGATCAAATTGACTGTCGTGTGATCCTTGACAAATTCGGTTGCGTGATTCAGGAGCGCCAGATGAGCCAGACGGTTGGGACTGGCACCAGGCGTAGGGGGCTCTTGGTACATGGACCAGGAGGTGCAGCCGGACTTGGTGTGTGCTGCGACCATGGAGGACAAGGAGAAGGAGGCGATGATCCATCACTGTAGGATGGGACATGTATCTTTTGATAAGATGAGTAGAATCTTTCCGGATGTTATGTGTGGGATAGGCAAGGGCAAGTTGACATGTGATGCTTGCGAATATGCCAAACACACACGAGCCTCATATGTGGGCAAGGGGCTTAGGAGCATCTCTCCTTTTATGCTTATTCATTCGGATGTATGGAAGAGCCCAGTTGTATCAATGAATGGAATGAAATACTTTGTTACATTCATCGATTGCTATTCTCGTATGACTTGGATTTATATGATGCGTCACAAAGATGAGGTGTTTAGCTGTTTTCAGAATTTCCATGCCTTGGTGAAGAATCAGTTTCAGGTGCAGGTGCAGGTGATCAGGACTGACAATGGGACAGAGTATGTGAACAACACATTTGGGGCCTATTTGTCTGATCAAGGTATTCTTCATCAAACTACATGCCCAGACACCCCTCCTCAGAATGGAGTGGCAGAAAGGAAAAATCGGCATATTCTTGAGGTTGCTCGGTCATTGATGTTTACGATGAATGTGCCCAAATTCTTGTGGAGTGAAGCAGTTATGACAGCCACATACTTGATCAACCGGACACCATCAAGAATACTAAGCATGAAATCTCCGTGTGAGCTAGTATATGGAGAAACTAAGTTTGTTGTTCCCCCAAAGTTGTTTGGCAGTACTTGTTTTGTTCGAGATCACCGTCCTTCTGTTGGAAAACTTGATCCGCGAGCGGTGAAGTGTATTTTTCTGGGCTATTCTTCTAGTCAGCAGGGGTATAAATGTTGGTGTCTCTCAGAGAAACGCAGGTTTGTCAGTATGGATGTAACCTTCAGGGAGTCTGAGCCATTCTATGGTGAGCCAACAGATCTAAGTGTGTTGTTTCAAGGGCTTGACCATTTACACTCTGTGCAGGATGGTCAAGAGGGGGAGAAGGCTGTATCTCACACTCAGGAGGATTCTGTGGGCACTAATGATGTGCAGGTTCAAGTCCAGCCAATTGTGGGTACAATTCCGGTTGGTACTCTCACTGATGGTGATGTGCAGGTTCAGGTCCAGCCAACAGTGGGTTCCATTCAGATTGGTAATCTCCAGCTCCCTGTTCGAGATCGGTGGCAGAAGACCCCCCTAGTGTACTCTCAACGAGAGCCACAAGTGCCACAGGTGCATGACTCATCTGACACTCGTCTGGTATATTCTCGGCGGCAGCCACTTGTGCAGGAGGGGGAGCAACAAGTGCAAGGGGAGCAGTCAGTGCAGGGGGAGCAACAAGGCAGTGGTGCAAGCTCATCTGACACAGTGGAACTGCCTATTGCGTTGCGAAAGGGGACACGTGAAGCGGCACAGAAGGCTTTACCACCGGAGGTTTTTGATGATCATGATATCGGAAATGTTGTGTCTTATCAGGCTTTGTCTCCTTCCTATAGAGTGTTTGTTGCCTCTCTTCAAACTGTGTCAATCCCAAAGGATTGGAAGGCTGCAAAGCAAGATCCGAAGTGGCGTGAAGCGATGATAGAAGAGTTGGAAGCACTGAGGAAAAACAAGACGTGGGTGCTAACTACATTGCCGGCAGGAAAGAAAGCAGTGAGTTGTAAGTGGATCTATACAGTGAAGCAGAATCCTGAGGGGAAGGTGGAACGGTATAAGGCCAGATTGGTCGCCAGAGGATATAGTCAAACTTATGGAATTGACTATGACGAGACGTTTGCTCCAGTGGCAAAGATGAACACAGTAAGGATATTGGTTTCCTGTGCTGCAAACTTTGGGTGGAAATTGCATCAATTAGATGTCAAGAATGCCTTCTTGCATGGTGAGTTGCAGGAAGAAGTGTACATGGAGATACCACCAGGTTTTGGTACTTCACAGACCACAGGGAAGGTATGTAGGCTGAAGAAATCCTTGTATGGACTGAAGCAATCGCCGAGGGCTTGGTTCGATAGGTTCAGACGTGCTGTCCGTGCTATGGGGTATGGTCAATGTAATGGTGACCACACGGTGTTCTACAGACACTCACTCTCTAATCGAAAGATCACCATTCTTGCAGTTTATGTGGATGACATTATCATCACCGGAGATGATGAGGAGGAAATAAAGAGATTGAAGGGGTGTCTGAGCTATGAGTTTGAGGTGAAGGATTTGGGCAACTTAAAATACTTCCTTGGGATTGAAGTGGCCCGGACAGAGAAGGGAATATCTTTGTGCCAAAGGAAATACACCTTGGATCTCTTGAGTGACATGGGCATGATGGGATGTCGTGCAGCCCCTACGCCGATTGAACAAAATCATCAAGTGACAGCTCAGTCAGGCGAGCTGGTGAATAAGAAAGATTATCAGAAACTGGTTGGGAGGTTATTGTACTTGTGTCATACCAGGCCTGACATTACGTATGCCGTGGGTGTGGTGAGCAGATACATGCATGAACCAAGGAGTGGGCATCTTGATATTGTGCACAGAATTCTGAGATACTTGAAGGGGACTCCGGGTAAAGGGTTGTGGTTTGCGAAGAGTGGACATCTTGAGGTGGATGGCTATAGTGACTCTGATTGGGCCAGTTGTCAAGATGATAGAAGATCAACTTCTGGCTACTGTGTGTTTGTGGGAGGAAACTTGGTGTCATGGAGAAGCAAGAAACAGGCTGTTGTGTCTAGATCAACAGCAGAAGCCGAGTATAGAGCATTATCTCAAGGGTTATGTGAGATGCTCTGGGTGAAGTACCTACTGAGCGAGTTGAAACTTCTGAGGAAGGGACCCTTGAAGGTGTGGTGTGACAATCAGTCAGCTATTAAGGACAGACCCAGTGCATAGAAGCTCCCACACAAGGTGGGGTCTGGGGAGGGATTATAGGAACCTAGTCTTACCCCTGCAAAGTGCAATGCAGAGAGGCTGGTTCGAACCCAGGACCTCTTGGCACAAGTGGGGAGGACTTCACCACTGCGCCAGGCCTGCCCTTGCTAATAATCAGTCAGCTATTGCCATTGCTAATAACCCAGTTCAGCATGATAGGACAAAACATGTGGAAATTGATCGCTTCTTCATTAAGGAGAAACTTGATGCTGGGATCATCAGTCTTACTCATGTCAGCTCTGGGCAACAGTTTGCAGATTGCTTGACAAAGGGACTGGGAACGAAGGACTGTAACTTGGCATGTGACAAGATGGGGATGATAGATATCTACCACCCATCTTGAGGGGGAGTGTTGAACCGGTATGGGCCAAGCCCATCTAGCTTTGTCACTTAGGGCCCAAGCCCATGAGGAGGTGCTGACCTAGAAGGAGGCATCAGTCCTCCCGTTCCCAAGCTGAGCCGCCACACACACAGAAAAGGCTAACGGGAGAGGTGGGCTCCTGCGACTACAACAAAATATGGATGTACTAGTGTGTTCTCAAAATTACTTATGGGAATAGAGGAAAATTGCCATACAGTTATCTGTAAATTTCTTGTAATAAATATTGCATGGAAACATCCAAGTTTTTACAGAGTACAACAGAAAATCAGACAAATAATGCAAACAACACATCATGAGTTCCTAGAGAGCAACTTGTAACCATAGTTTGTGATACAACCATGCATTGTAAACTTACACATTTATTCACATGCAAATTGTATGTTTGAGAATCCAAAATCTTGGTTTTGGCCTCTATTGTACTCTCGGAACGCTGAGCAAAATGTGACATTTCTACATCTGAAGAATTACACCCCATAATCTCCTGCAATGACAAAAACATAATTATTAGAAACACCAGCTGATAGTTTGGCCATGCAAGGTGTGAGTTTATTCATCCAATGAACTAGTAGTATGGAATCAAGCAAGATCCTTTCACATGTAGACTTGGACATGCACGGGAAAAATCATGCAGCAAGTACCCATCAAGAAATAGTCATCATTATATTCTCATAGTATCAAATCTAATTCCAAGATAGATGGTGCTAAAAAGAGAAAAATCAACTCCACATAATAGATCATATATGCTTTGAGTAAACATGTGAACAATCCAAATTAAAATGAATCTCTTGATTACATACCATATTATCTTATATCCGCGAAAACTAAACTGGAGAGTTTAGTACATGATATAAATGTTGAGCTATTGGAGGCAGAGGATTTCTGGAGGCCCTCAAAGACTTAATTTTTGACAATAATGCTATGGTGGTTGCAAATGTTGTTGCTGCTCTTGCAGAGATTCAACGCAACAGTACTCATCTGATCTTTGAGATTACAAAGATATACATCGACAAAACTTTTGACTGCTCTGAATGGATGCACAGAGTATGATGTAGTTCTTGCTATTGGGTTCTTAACTGCTATCATGTTTGATAAATTTGTAGGTGGGGACAATTCTTGATTCCCTGTCAAGATACAAAGCAACAGATGCAGGGAACGCAGAAAATATAGTCGAACAAGTTACACCCCGTCTTCAACATGTAAAAGGCATAGTTGTTCTTTCGGTTGTCAAGCTACATTAGCCTGATTCACATGAACCATTAGCTGATGCTCATCCGTGCTAGCGAAAAAAACTCTGAGCCTTTCTTTGAGCAATACAAATTAATTATTATGGGATATACCAATTCTGTGTGAAGCTCCTCAACATAATTTTGCAACGTGTAGATAGAAGATGAAATAATAAGCAACATAGAATAGTTTAATTGTAAATTCAGGTGTCTCCAAACAGGTTTGAGAAAATTGTCTACCTTCCATTGACAAAGAATAGATTCTTGTGAGCTTCCACTGGAAAATTTATCTAGAATATGATTAGCATCTTAAATCATGTCGAGTTGAAGTACTGATACTGCTCATAATCATAGACACACTTGTACTGTTTGTGCAAAATCTTCGCTTTGGAACTTGATAGTGTAGTCCAGAGATGACTGACAACTTCCTCAATTAGCTGAACATCGTCGATTCAGTAGTGAGCAAAAAATACATGCAGTAGTGACAATGAATGACTTTGTAGAAAAAAAATGAAACACACACCCTTACAAGGTATTGACACTAGCATTTGTGTGCAGATCAACTGCAGCAACAACAAAATCTTTCCCATACTTCTTTTCAAGAAGGTCTCGCATCCGACTGAGTTCAGGGAATTCAGAGCACCTTGGGGCTGCAAATATCAAACTGCAGATACCTTCTTTCAGGTACGCTCGACATTCCTTGAAAAAATGGTTGGCCAGTAGCACAAGTTTAGGTCCTAGTTTTCTATACAGTCAATTCTGAAGGCAAGGAAATGCTGCAAGATACATACTTCTGCTTGGCAATGATCGGAAACCGAGTAACAATCGGTTCGTATAACAGCTCGATAATCTCATTTGCCGCTATATTTATTCTCTAATTACATGCTTGGCCTGTAATACACCAAATAACTTGATTTGAGATATGGTCAACAATGTTTTTCTCATGTTCGGTACCATGCGCATATCCTTTTCTTAAATACATAAATATGCACACTTTTTAATTTAGAAAGGCCAACAACCAAATAAGATGGACATCTTTTAAATTCAATGTTGGATTGGATGCAAATGTAGCAACAACCTTTTCTATTATATGAAGAAAAGTTTAACAATAACCTGATTGTCAGGAATTAACTATAGGAAGTGTAGATTATATAAATAACGCAAAAATTCTCATAGTAGATAAAACTCTCCAAGTACTAACAGATGTCGCATGACAGTAGATAAAACCTTAGAAATTGCCATGCCTCAGTGGCTAACATACACTGAAAAATTCTCCACGCCTCTACAAGCAGAGGCACGCATCACATAAGGGGATAAGAAAAGGGATTCGATCCTCCTGCTTGCTAGGTCGCCATGGCCGAAGAAGGGCTAGGGTTGGGGCTGCTACACTAACAGAGGTATATGTTCTCCTGCAACAGAGAATAGAGGGATCTTCATGAACGGAGGACCAATTCCAAATCGAACACACATACGCAGAAGTGATGGAGAGGGCACCTTGTCCATGGCGTCGGCACAAGGGTAAGAGCCGCAGGGAGCACCCACCTCAAGCTGCTTGAACCAGCATCGGAGCGCTCGCGCCGCCTTGGCCGTGAACCCGAACCTACTACTCGATCTGGGGCGAGCGGGGTGGGGGGAGGAGGAGCTCACTAGTGGTGGGGATAAGGTGACTGGAGGAGAGAAGGATTGGGGTGCAGGCTGTGGGGGAGGGCACTGGTGGCGGCGACGGCTGTGTCCGGTGAGTGGCGGCGGCGGCAGACGAGGGAGAGGAAGAGGGGGAGGAATTGGGGCGGTGGTGAATGGGAAAGGAGGACGATTTGTTTCTTTTTTTTTCTCCTTCGGTTTAATTTTTTTTCACTGCACACAGTAAAAGAGACAGGTGGACATCGCCTGTGGCCGCCCTTTGCGCTGACCGTTAATGGATTTAATGAATTAATTAGTACTAGTATCAAACACCCTCTCCGAACCCAATATTAATCCGCAGACCCAGCCGGACTCCCGACGGCGAGAGCGCGAACCAGGTGAACCGGCCAGCCAGACAACCCCGGCGCATCGCCTCGTGGTCTTCCTCTTCTCCCCCCGCACCCCGAATCCCCTTGCCTCGCCGTCCCTGAAACCCTAATCCCTCGCCGCCGCAACACAACCTCTCCCTCGCTTCCGCCCCGCGCCCCCGCCCCGATCCAGGTGAGCCCCATCACGCTGAACTCCGATCCAGAATGTCCCTTGCCAATTTTGGGCGGTAATTCGGTCGAGGGTTTATCGCGGATAGCTTCGGTGCTGAGAAAATTTCTGACGTGTGGTTTTTGATCCAGGGTGGAGCGTTGGGCAATGGATTTCGAGCGACAAGTTTGAGCTCTCGGATCGGTTTCAGGAGGTTTTAGATGGGTTCGGACCGGCAACATGGTGGCTCGGGGGACGTGGTGGCGCCGAAAGGGCGGAAGAGACAGAGACAGCTGCTGCTGGAGTCCAGCGACTCTGAAGCGGATGAATCTTGCCTCTTGACGCGGCACAAGTCTGACGAGCCTAATCCCGCCTTAGGCAACGGTGATCAATCAGTGGAGAAAGTGGTGCCTCCTAGTTATGAGCTTCCTGGGGCTAAAACTACTCAAAGAGATGGTTCAGAGAAGAACAAGGGAGATGAACTTAACAGTGCCAGCAGTCGAAAAGGTGATGACCTGTCAGAGGAGAAAGTGGTGCCTCTTAGTTCCGACAAGCTCCACAGGGTCAAGTCCACTCAAGGAGACTATCCAGAGAAGAATAAGGGAGATAAGAACAGCAGGAGTAGCTCACAGCCTGACTCCAAGAGGAGCAAAATTGAGGATGCCAAAGTTGGTGCTGCTGGAAACGGTGGAAGTGCTTCAAAGGATGTAACTGTAGGGAAAATGCCGCGTCCAGGGTTCCCGAAATGGCGGTTCGAGAAGCCCGAGGTAAGGGCTGGACGAGTTGATGAGAAAGGTGGGGTGGAGATGAAGGCAACAATTGGCTCAAAGGTCAAGGAGCAGGTATCGAGCTTGGATGACAAGAGGAGACATGTAGAGCTACTGAAACGTAAGAAACACAAGCCGTTGAAGACTGACATGAGCAACTCGGTTGACTCTGGCCGACAGGAACGTTGGGGGGAGACGAAGGCAGAGTTCAAGGAGCAGGACTCAAGTTTGGATGTCAAGAGGAAGCCAGTAGGATCACTGAAACATGAGAAACACATACTGCTGAAGACTGACAAGGCTAGCTTGGCTGGGTCTGTCCAAGGGGAAGTTATAAGGGTTCAAGGGAAAAGTGGCCTTTTGAAGATCCTGCCGAAGAACGATAAGGTGCTCAGGGAAACCAGCAATGGCAAGATTCTACCGAAGAAGTCGGATGTTGATGGGAATACAAGTGATGGCAATACTCTGCCAAAGAATGTTAAGGTGGAGGCTGGGGATGACAAGGTTCCGATGAAGAGTGGTGTTTTAAAGCTTCTTCCGAAGAACAATAAGATGGTCAGAGAAAACACTGATGAAAACCTTATTCCCAAGAACATTAAGTTGGAGGGGGAGACCAGTGATGGCAAGATCTTGATGAAGACTGGTAAGATGGATACAGGAAGTGGCGATGACAAGGTCGCGACTAAGAACTGTATGGTGGATTTAAAAGCTGTTGCTGGCAAGATTCCGTCGAGGAACAGTAGGGTGGATGAAGAGACCGTTACTGGCTATGAACAGGATAATGATAAAAGCAGTGCTCTCATCGAGTCCCAAAAGCGGGATTTAAATGGTGGGAAGAAAGTTACTGGAAAGCTGGTCTCCTCTGTCATATTGAGGAGAAGCGATCCAAGCGTAGTGGGAGTTTCTTCAGGCCATACAGTGAAACAGAAAAGTTCAAAGGTGCAGCCGAAGATCTCCTCACAAGGCAATCATCAGCCCTCACCAAGCCTGAAAGATGAGAAAAATGAACTTGGTGAACACAAAAATGAGAAGAAGAGATTGCTTGAGCATAAAGGTTCACCAGAGAATTTATCCAAGAAAGTAAAATTGGAAGTCACTGATCTGCAAGGCACATCTGATTCTGCTCCCAAGAAGCATGTCATGATGAAGAAACCAAGGGGAGGACCTCGTAATGCACTTAAGCAGAAACTCCGGGATCAGATAAAAGGTATACTATTACATAACGGATGGACAATTGATCTAAGGCCTCGGAAAGATAAAGATTATGAAGATTCTGTGTATGTTTCTCCACAAGGTAGTAGCTATTGGTCAATCACAAAGGCTTATGCAGTGTTCCAAGAGCAAGTGAAAAGTTCACAGGATGAGAACCCTACAGGTGGACCAGGTGTAGCAGATGCTTCCTTTGATGCCATATCAAAAGAGGACCTAGCAATGCTACAAAGAATTGTGCGGAAAAGAAAGGGCAAAAAAGAACATTCTGCTGAGAAGAAGGGAGGGGACAACAGAAGTAGGAACTCAAAAGGTGCCTCTGCTGGTAGAAGTTCTAGAAACAAGTATCAGAACAACAAAGAGAAGGTAAAAGCCAAGCATCAGGGATGTGCACTTCTTGTCCGTGGTAGTGCTCGTATATTGGAAGGCATGGGTAACTATGTTCCATATAAATGGAAGAGGACGGTTTTATCGTGGATGATAGATCTGGGGGTAATTTCACAAGATGCGAAGGTCAAATACATGAACAAAAAAGGAAGACAGGCAATATTAGATGGTAGAATTACCAGGAATGGTATTTACTGTGGATGCTGTTCCAAGATTCTCACAGCTGCTAAGTTTGAACTTCATGCTGGTTCAAAAGAGCATCAGCCTTATGCAAACATCTTCCTAGAAGATGGCGGGATTCCATTGTTGCAATGCTTACTTGATGCATGGGATAAGCAATCACAATATGAAAAGAAGGGATTTTACAAGATAGATCCTGCTGATGATCCTGATGATGATACTTGCGGTATTTGTGGTGATGGCGGTGACTTGCTCTGCTGCGATCGCTGTACTTCAACTTTTCATGTGGCTTGCTTAGGAATCGAGGTGAACATACAAGTATTTGGGTTAACAATTATCTGAACACTTGGGCTATCACTTATAGCCTTCCAGTTGATTTGAGCCCCATCACTTTTAAAAGAGTTGCTTGCTAGGATGCTATGCTGATTTATTTATTTTACTTAGTTCTTTCTCGAAATGTCTCTTTTGTTTGTTCTCTCATGCTTTTATGCTGATATTTATATTTGTGCTAAACGCCTTTGCAGATGCCTTCTGGAGATTGGTATTGTCGTAGCTGCATATGCAAATTCTGCAGCTCTGCTGAAGAAATGACACCGTCTTTCACGGAGTTGCTTTCTTGCTTGCAATGTTCTAGAAAATGTAAGGCTCAACCCTCTCAACACACACGTGCTTGGTTGCACGCGTTCACACACACAAGTTTGTGCACTCCGGCAATTTCTTACACATTGTTGTTTTTCAGATCACCAGGTTTGTACACCTGGAACTGAGAGGGACTCCGTTTCTACCCCACCTGGTGCCTCCATTGATCACTTCTGCAGCCCAGGATGTAGAAAGGTATGAAATCTACATAATTGTTTTCTGTTCTCGGTTTTTGGCAATAATTACTTGGTATGTGCCTGGACCAGTTTGTTAATTGATCACTTGTTGTCCCCTTCCATTCTGCCACAGCAATATTTGCCTGCTTGGTTATGCTAACTATGGTTAGCACACTTAGTGTTACTTTTCACATGCTTCAATGGTTTACATTTTTTTATAGTGGAAGAGAGCAACGCATCCGGCCCTTGCCAATTTCCATTAAAGAAATCAATAAAGTTATGTTACAGGTTCTAGGTTGAGCCTGACTGAACAAAAAATCAATTTTGCTGATAATTTGGCAAGTCAAAGCTGAAGTACGTCTTGTATCTCAGTATATAGAAAAAAAATCTTCAACCAACCTGTATTGGCTTGTAAACATTTCTTAGCCCCTCGTATTACCTTTTTTTCTTTTCTTTTTGTGGCAACTAAAGACCACTTTAGGCTAATTCTGTATGCTGGGAATATGCCACATTGAACCTTGAGGTGCTGGAATGTTTACATGTTGACCTAATTGTGTGCCCATTAATCCAGTGATGGATGATGATTTTGGCTACTTTTGTTTCTTGTGAAATTGATGTTTTTGGCTATTTATTTCACCATAGTGTATACCTCTGAACTTGTACTGTCTGCAGAATATGTAGTTACGGTTGCACACACCACCTCTTAATGTATGTTTCTAATTTTTGGATCTCTAATGTGGTGCATTTTAAGTTTTATGGCTTAACTGCTTGTTCTTATTATTTTGAATCTTCCTGGCTGGCATGTAGAATTGCTTGTCGTAATCGTTATCATTATCTGCTTATTGTTACTTTGTTCTTGTGTATGTCCGGTCAAATTTGTTAGAACAGGGTTGTGCTGTGTGTGTAGTTATCATATTGTATAGGGGCTTCTTTGCTTATTTCCCTTCATGTATATGTGCTGGCCTGTTGGCCCGATGGAATATAGGCTCACTTCATAACATGGTATAAGAGCTAGGGTTAGGTTCCCCAGCCGCCGCCGCCGCCTCTGGTCGCCGCCGCCGCCGCCGCCGCCGCCGCTCCTCTCTTCATCGAGCCTCTCCCCTCTTCTTCCTGGTAGCTGCTGCCGCCTGCTGGTCCAGGCCGCAGCCGTTCCAGGCCGCTGCTGCCGCCGTCCTTCCCGGCCGGCGCCGCCGCCTCAACGTGCTGCTGCTGCTCTTCAACGAGCTGCTGCTGCTGCTGCTCCTCTTCTCTGCTGCTGCTGCTCTTCTTCAACGAGCTGCTGCTGCTGCTCTTCTTCAACGAGCTGCTGCTGCTGCTCTTCAAAGTGCGGCTGCTGCTGCTCTTCTCCTCCTGGTCTGCTGCTGCCATCAAGCTGTGCCTCCTGCTGCTGCTGGTCTTCAACGAGCTGCTGTTGCTGCTCTGCTGCAATGGCGCCCTCCACCACCACCGGTGCTGTCCCAGTCCCACGATGTCCTGTTATCTTCAACGGACAGAACTACAGGGACTGGGTGCAGCACATGAAGCTGCACATGAGGGGCCAGCTGGTCTGGGAGCACCTCTCTGGTGCTCTGCCTTGTCCCCTGCTGCCCACTCCTCCAGCTGAGTTCGCCTTCCCTGTTGATGCCGATGAAACCAAGCAACGTGAGATGCTAGATGCTTTTGAAGAGGCCACTGAAGAGTATCAGAATCAACTCCACTTATACAAGCAATGGACAAATGATGATGCTCGAGCCTCTTCTATCTTGGTGAACAGCATGGATGTTGATCTCACCATGGATGTGGTGGCCCTTACCACTGCATATCAGATGTGGGAGCACCTTCGCCATCGCTATGAGTCTACAGGGGATGCCATGTATCTCTCTGTTGTTCGTCAAGAGCAACAACTACCTACAACAGGGAGATGCTACTGTGGATGATTTCTACAAGGAGATGTCGGCGGTGTGGCGCCAATTGGACTCTTTGGGAGCTGATGTTTGTCACAGATGTCAGTGTTGTGTGCGGCAACAAGCTAAGCTGGAGGTTCGTCGCCTCTACGACTTCCTCAGTCGCCTCCGGCCGGAGTTCGAGCAGAGTCGTGCTTAGCTATTGGCACGCCATCCTCGGCTCTCTACTCTGGAGGCCCTTGCTGAGGTGCGATCTGAGGAGGTGCGCCTACGGAGCACGGGCTTATTGCCATCCTCTTCAGCAGTCCTGGCTGCCCGCGTTCCACCACCGCTGCCTGGTGTGCCCTCTTCTACACAGGTGGCAGCAACCTCCACTAGTGCTTTCTGCAACTACTGCAAGCAGGATGGTCACATGATCACGGAGTGCATCAAGAGGAGGAAACAGGGTCGCCGTGGTGGCCGTCCTCAAAAGGACTCGGGAGGCTCCTCTAATTCTCGTGAGGGCTCCCTTGAGAAGGTTCACCAGGAGATGCTCACCTTGCTGCGCCGCCTTACTGCTTCTGCACCATCCTCAGGTTCTGTTGGTTCTGCTGGTCAGACGTCTGGTCCACCACCGCACTCTTCGTCAGGTACATCTTTGCCCTGGATTCTTGATTCTGGGGCCTCCTTCCACATGACACCACACAGAGATCATCTTTGTGCTGTCAATTCCGTGCCTTCTCCTCTTACAGTTCAGACTGCAGATGGCACTTCTCTTTCTGTTGCCGCAAGAGGGACTCTTTCCACGTCTTCTTTTCATGTCCCTGCCGTTTCTCATGTTCCTAAACTGACTATGCAACTTCTATCTGCTGGTCAACTTACTGACTTGGGTTGTCGTGTTATTCTGGATTCTGACTCTTGTTGTGTTCAGGATCGTCGTACGGGGACTCTGGTTGGGATCGGTCCTCGGCGCCATGACTCTCAGCGCCTTTGGGAGCTCGATTGGCTGCGCCTTCCTTCCGCTGCGTCCTCTAGCCAGTCGGACATCACCACCCCTTTTGCTTCAGCTGCCACCTCCACCACATCCTTCGCTCAGTGGCATCATTGATTGGGTCACATTTGTGGCTCCCGCTTGTCTTCTTTGGTTAGGAGTGGTGTTCTAGGGTCTGTATCTGGTGATAGTTCACTAACTTGTATGGGTTGTAAGCTTGGCAAGCAGATACAACTTCCATATCCCTCTAGTAATTCTGTTTCTCAACGACCTTTTGAACTTGTTCACTCTGATGTATGGGGTCCTGCCCCCTTTGTTTCGAAAGGGGGTCACAAATATTATATAGTTTTCATTGATGATTTTTCTCGCCACACTTGGATCTACTTTATGTCATCTCGTAGTCAAGTGCTTCAAATTTTCAAGTCGTTTGCTACCATGGTTCGCACTCAGTATGATTCCTCTGTTCGAGTTTTTCGTGCTGATTCGGCTGGCGAGTACTTATCTCGTGCGCTTCGTGGTTTCCTTGCTGAACAGGGTACCCTTCCTCAGTATTCCTGTCCTGGTGCACACGCTCAAAATGGGGTGGCTGAACGCAAACATCGTCACGTCCTTGAGACTGCTCGGGCTCTTCTTTTATCTTCTGCTGTTCCCCCGCACTTTTGGGCTGAGGCTGTCTCTACCGCTGTTTATCTCATTAATATTCAGCCTTCTGTCCCTCTTCAGGGAGGGATACCAGTTGATCATCTAGGTGATGGTCCAGCTGATTATAGTGGTCTACGCCTGTTTGGTTGTGCTTGTTTTGTTCTTCTCCACCCTCATGAACGCACCAAATTGACTGCTCAATCTGTTGAATGTGTTTTCCTTGGCTACAGTTTGGAGCACAAAGGTTACCGTTGCTGGGACCCTATTGCTCGAAGACTGAGAATCTCCAAAGATGTCACTTTTGATGAGTCTCGCTCCTTCTACCCTCGTCATTCTTCTACTGCCACAACCGAGTCGTTAGTCGAGCCTCTCTCTTTTTTGACTCTACCTGATTCTTCACCTTTATCGTCACCTGGTAGGTCCACTCCTAGCCTTTCACCTGTGTCTGCTCATGAGCTTCAGCTTACACAGGATGAGGTTTCTATTCCTGACTCTCCTACTCGGGTTGAGCCATCCACTCTCTCTCCTTTTCCTTTTACCTACTCCCGTCGTGCTCAACACCCTTCTCCCTCTGATGCGCCACCTTCCACTTCCCCTCTCTCTCCGCTTCCTTTTGTCTACTCCCGTCGTGCTCGGCACCCTTCTCCCTCGGATGCGCCCACTTCCACTTCCACTCCTTCCCTGTTGGGTCCCATTCCTTCAGAACCACCTACCCCTCCTGCTCCTCGGTATAATCTGCATGATCGCCACACTCTCCAGCCTCCTGCGTACTATGTTGCTGCTGCTACCACTCTTGTTGAGCCGTCTACGTATCGTGAGGCTGCTGCTCATTCTGAATGGCAGCATGCTATGGCAGAGGAAATTCATGCTCTTGAGCGCACAGGCACTTGGGACCTTGTACCCCTGCCTACAGGCGTTAGACCCATCACTTGCAAATGGGTCTACAAGGTTAAGACACATTCAGATGGTTCTCTCGTGCGCTACAAAGCTCGTCTTGTTGCGCGTGGCTTCCAGCAGGAGTATGGTCGTGACTATGATGAGACTTTTGCTCCTGTTGCTCAGATGACCAATGTTCGCACTCTTTTGGCTGTTGCTGCTGTTCGGCAGTGGTCCATCTCTCAATTAGATGTCAAGAATGCCTTCTTGAATGGTGAGCTGCGGGAAGTGGTCTATATGCAGCCGCCTCCTGGCTATACTGTCTCTGATGGCACTGTCTGTCGCCTTCGGCGCGCTCTTTACGGGCTGAAACAAGCTCCTCGTACCTGGTTTGAGCGTTTCTCCGCCGTCATCACAAGGATCGGGTTCTCTGCTAGTGTTCATGATCTTGCTCTGTTTATTCACACTTCTCCTCACGGTCGCACCCTTTTACTACTCTATGTTGATGACATGATTATCACAGGGGCTGACCACCAATTCATTGATTTTGTGAAGAAACGTCTACATGAGCAATTCTTGATGACTGATTTGGGTTCTCTTCGCTACTTTCTTGGACTTGAGATCATTTCTTCCCCTGAGGGTATTTATCTCTCTCAAGAGAAGTACATCCAAGATCTTCTCACTCGTGCCTGCCTCACTGATCAGCGCACGGTTGACACTCCTATGGAGTTTGGTCTCCATCTTCGTCCTGGTGAGGGTGAACCCCTTGCAGATCCCACACGCTACCGCCATCTTGTTGGGAGCCTTATCTATCTAGGCATCACTCGTCCTGACATTTCTTATGCTGTGCACATTCTAAGTCAGTTTGTCTGTGCTCCCACTCAACTTCACTACAGTCACCTTCTTCGTGTTCTTCGTTACCTTCGTGGTACCGTGACTCGTCGCTTATTCTTCCCTCGCTCCAGCTCTCTTCAGCTTCAGGCCTACTGTGATGCTACCTGGGCCAGCGATCCCACTGATCGCCGCTCTCTCTCTGCCTATTGTGTTTTTCTTGGCTCCTCCCTGATTGCTTGGAAGACCAAGAAGCAGAATGCTGTATCTCGCTCCAGTGCTGAGGCTGAGCTGCGAGCTATGGCGTCCGTGACTGCAGAAATTACTTGGCTACGATGGCTTCTTCAGGATTTTGGTGTTTCCACTGCTACACCGACCCCTCTGCTCTCCGACAGCACTGGGGCACTCAGCATTGCCCGTGATCCTGTTAAGCATGAGCTCACCAAGCACATTGGTGTTGATGCCTCCTACACTCGTTCTCAGGTGCAAGACAGAATTGTGGCCCCTCAGTATGTGCCCTCGGAGCTTCAGCTTGCTGATTTTCTGACGAAAGCTCAGACACGGTCCCAACACAGCTTTTTCCTGTCCAAACTCGGTGTCCAAG
>NC_041383.1:332518352-332520954 GCF_002162155.2 Triticum dicoccoides | reverse complement strand
GTGTAGTTATCATATTGTATAGGGGCTTCTTTGCTTATTTCCCTTCATGTATATGTGCTGGCCTGTTGGCCCGATGGAATATAGGCTCACTTCATAACAAAATTCACTCTTCAGATCTCTAATGTGGTGCATTTTAAGTTTTATGGCTTAACTGCTTGTTCTTATCATTTTTGAATCTTCCTGTCTGGCATGTAGAATTGCTTGTCGTAATCGTTATCATTATCTGCTCATTGTTACTTTGTTCTTGTGTATGTCCGGTCAAATTCACTCTTCAGAGGTTCTATAGAAGCATGATATTGACAAATCTCATCAAGTTAATATATCCATAGATCTCCATCGCTCTGATATTTTTTCATATCGCATCAATTTGGAGAACCTATACTTATTGATCACATTAATTGGTGCGCCGCCTTGGTGAAAATGCCGTATTTGTTATTATTTAAATTCTTGTGTTCATTCTGATTGCATGGGCACTAAGGCTATTCTGTTCTTCGTAACAACACAGATTTATAAACGACTAAAAAAGCTTCTTGGGTTCAAGAATAATATGGAAGCCGGATTTTCCTGGAGTCTGGTTCGCTGTTTTGCTGAAAGTGAGGCTGCACCCATGAAAAGGAAAGCAGAATTGGTATATTGCAACTCAAAGACAGCTGTTGCTTTCTCAGTTATGAATGAGTGCTTTTTGCCACGTATCGATGAGAGAAGTGGGATTAATATAATTCACAATGTCGTATACAATTGTGGGTAAGTATACAATGAGAAAAAAATCTGAATGATTTATTTCAACGATGCAAGGTGAATGAAATGATCCTTTGTGGCTATATGTATGAATATATATGATTTCGCAGAAGTAGCTGCGCTTAGAATGGAAGTTATATACACCCAGCGGCCATGAATGTTATTCCCTTATTCTTCTGTTAGTCCCAAGTCCCTGGCCGTATATATGATTTTCCAACACTAGGTGCACTTAGGATGGAATTTGTAATACATTCAGAAGCTATGGGTATTTGTTTTCTTGGTCTTCATTGTTACTCCAAGTCCATAAGCACATGTTTTTCTACGGGAAAATACGTGCATCAGTAAGAAAGATCAGCGGATTATGCCTATGTGCAGTAAGAATTTAATTTTTTCGAGAGCATCCTGGGCCATTGTTTCTTAAGGTTGTCATTTATCCTGTAATATGATATGGCAGGTCGGATTTCAATCGTTTAAATTTTAGTGAGTTCTATACATTTATTCTGGAGTGTGGAGAAGAAGTTATATCTGCGGCAAGTGTCAGGTAAACTTTTATATGCATACACTGTTACACTTTGTTTGATTAAATATTAATAGCCTTTTGTCGTATTATCGGAGCCTTAGCCATCCCCATTTTAGGTTACTTTAGTTCTGTCATGATTATTCAACTTAATGTTTTTCCTGTTAAGGAGTATTAGTATTGGTCTAGGAGTCCTTATTAGTCTATGTTTAGTTTCCTTACACCTCAAGTCATGTGTAATATATATATGCCCCTTGGGCCTTCAATAAAGATAAGTTGCTTTCCTAACATGGTATTAGAGCCTAGGTTTAGGTCTCCGGACGTCGCAACTCGTCCTCACGATTGATATTTTTTTTTCGATCTCCACCTCCCTTCGATTGAACAGATCGATTCTTCGTCTCGTTCTTGGCGTGCTTGTTCCAGTCCGCCTCCGATCGCCTGCACATCCACGGTTGGGTCGGGCCTGGTCGGCTGATGCCCGATGGAAGATCTCCCAGGCTGGGCCTGTTCAAGCCGTCGCTTGTGCGTGCTCTCCCTGCTCTCCCTGGCCTCAAGCCCGACAGCAACCATCGACTCAAATCTTCAGATCCGTCCCCAGCAGTGCATCCCATCGACGCCGCCCACAGGATCCTTCTACCGGTCGCCGGTGCTCGCAACACGCTGCTGGATCTCCGCCTGACGCTCACTATTTGCTGCCCCGTTGACTTTCTCAAGGGTTCCTGCTTAGGGACCTGCTGCTACGTGGTGCCGCTAGCTACTTGGTGCTAGTCGCTTCCGGCTAGCTACCTACTTCCTCCTGCTATGTGCTGCTGCTTGTTGCTTTCCTGCTGCTACGTGATGTTGCTTCCTGCTGCTACGTGGTGCTTCCATCCCTGCCGTTTCTAGTTTTCTTTGTTTTCCGCTGCGTCCACCAAATCCGTTGAATTTTGTGTTTTCTCATGTCATGTGAGTCCACCATACCTATGTCCGTCAGCCTTTTTCTGGTCATTGTCCTCTGTATAGGATTTATGTGGCCTCTCTTTGCGTTGTTGATCTAAGTCCATTCTCTTGCCGCCGAGCTTCTTTCGCCGTCGGTTTTCATGGGCCATGATTCTTTAAGCAATGCTTCATTCTTTTGATGTGCCATCTTCTTTCGACAACCCCATCTTCTCTTGATACTTCTATTGTATCTTCTATTGATGCGGTGTCTTTCCCTGATGTGCCATCTCTTCTTTATCCCCTTTGGCGACTCGACAGGTTTTGAAGACTCTTCACGCTACGACGACACTCAAGACGCGGATTTGGATTATCATTTTTTTTCTAGTATTACACTTCTTCAAATGCAATGCTATTGCATACGCTTTGCAT